>NW_025366494.1:0-8192 GCF_016433145.1 Gracilinanus agilis | reverse complement strand
ATATATATATAATGTCCTTTCTGTGCTGGCCCTTCCCACTTCCATGTCAAATAATCCTTCCCATCCTTCAAGAAGCATCTTCATCACTACCTTATGCCTTTCCCAGTCATCTCTAACTGCTAGTGACCCCCTTCTCAGATGATCTTGTATTTCACTATTTTGTATATATTTATATTTATTCTATATGTACTTACAGATGCCCTTGCTTACCTATTAGTATATAAATTCCTTCTGAATGGTATTCAGTTGTTCTCAGTCATGTCTAACTATCTTTACAGTCCCATTGGGGGATTTCTTAGCAGAGACACTAGAGTGGTTTGCCATTTCCAGCTTTTTTTATATTATTTTATAAATTTTTTTAATTTAAAAAATTTTTAAATTTAAAAAATGTATTTTATATTATTTGATAAATAATGAAACTGAGGCTAACAGGGTTAAGTGACTTGCTCGGGGCAACCTAGCTAGTATCTGAGTCCAGATTTGAACTCATGAAAATGAATCTTCTTGACTCCAAGCTCAACATTCTATCCACTGTGACACTAGCTACCTGGGGATCGTTTTATTCACTGTATTTGTAGCTCTAGGACCTAGGAAACCACATGGCATGTAGTGGGTGCCTAATCAATGCTGTTTAATTGATACGTTGGGCAGTGGATGGAATACTGGATTGGAAGTCAGAGAACCCAGCTTTGATTTCTGACCTTGTTACTGTTTACTACCTGTAGACAAGTCATTTCCTGATCTACACATTTAAGGGATTATACTAGAGTCTTCAAGATCTAAATCTATCATCTTATGATAGAATCATTGCTTTTGCCAAGGATTAACATAAAAGAATACTAAGTATATTCTCTTATAATGATGTTCAGTCAATTGTAAATTAGTCATATTCCTCAAAGAGGACAGCAAAGTAGATAAACCAAAAGAATGTTTTGGGAAATTTGCAATTAGACGTGGGTGAGGTAATGCTTTGAAACCTCCTCGAAATGGCCTGCAACCCCCAGACTCCATCCTTCACTCCTGCTTTCCCTGGATGCAGGTGCAAAGGTCTTACTTTAAAGTAAAGCTGGGATCTCTCTTCCAAATGCTACTACACACCTCGCCCGGGGCAGGGAAGTCATTACTTGGTTAGTTACTGCCAGTCCATCAAGCAGGAAATGTCAGTGTGGGATGAAGTCTAGAATATGAGACTTTAGTCAGGGCAGACAAGAATTTGACTGCTGCCCATGAGAGTTACTATCAGGGAGACCATCGGCAAGTCACTTACCATCAATTCCTTCATTGCCTGCAGAGAGATAAAAACTACCTGGTGCATGGGAGTCCTGAGAATCAAATGAGATGATGTTTATTGAATATTATATAAATGTCAGCAGAACTGCCAGCTGAAAAGAGCTTAAGGCTAATCTTAAACTTATTAAGATTAATAATAATCTCATTAATTATTTATTAGTCTTTTATTTATTAATTTATATTATTTGTTAATCTTATTATTTATTATTACAACGATGCATTGCTGATAAAGACTTAAAAGTACTATCTGAGAGAGGATTGTATTAATTTGAAGTTGAATTTTATCAGGGCCCACTATTTCAATAACACAAAAATGAATAAGGCATATACTCCTCTCTTTAGGTGGCAACCCTTCAACCCTTTTATTATATGGGCTAAGACAAGGAAATATTTTTAGTGCAAGATACATGTCATAGAGAAATGCCATCCAAGTGCACACAGTATACAAAAGGAGTTAAAAGATGATTTCTGTCTGAGACATCAGGGATTTGAGTTTTACTCTTTAGGAAATGGAGAGCCGCCAAAGATGTCTGAGGAAAGTAATAAGAGTTGTGCTTCAAAAGCATTAACTTGACAACAGCAGAAAAAATGAACTGGAATTGAACCAGGCCTTGAGACAGGAGGGTCTGGATTCAAATCTAACTTCCTAGTGGTATTACCACTCTTCTGCCTTGGAACAATTACTTAATATTGATTCTCAGACAGAAGGCAAGGTTTTTGTTTTTGTTTTAAAGAATGAATTGGAATTGACTGTAGAAAGTGAGGCCACCTCAGAGGCTATTGTAATAGTCCAGAGGAGAGTTTATGGGTCTAAACTAAGCTGATTGTTAAGTGGTGGAATGAGACAGGAAGGGAGAGATGCAAGATATGTTGTGTAGGTCTTGGCAATTGATTAGCTATAAAGTGTGATGATGGAAAAAGAAGGATCAAAGTTGACTTCAAGATTTTTTAACTCGGGGACTAGGAGAATGGTGGTGTCATTAGAATAAGGAAATCATTAGAAGAATCTAGTTCAAATAATAAAATGAAAAGTTTTGTTTGAAATATTTTGAGTTTGAGTTGCTGGTGTGGAATTCACATGGAGAAGGACAGTGGGAATCTGGAAAGGAGATCGGAGAACTCAAGGAAGAGGTCAGAACAGGAAATAAGGTTTGGAGACAAAAGATATAGGATTATAGTTGAAGTCATGGGAGTTGACAAATTTTTCAAGGTGTAGAGCATAAGGGGTAGAAGAAAAGATGACCAAGAACAGAACCTTAAAGAATAATGACACTTAGAGAGGGTGGAAGGGGAGAGGAATACTCAAAAGAGAAGATACATGGTCAGAGAAGTAGAAGAAGAATCTGAAAAGCACAGTGAGTGGAGAGCAGGGGAAGATGATATTTCAATATAAAAGAATAATCAACAATGTGAGAAACCTGATGAAGCTATAGACAATCAGGGATTTAAAAAGATTATTGAATTTCGTGGCATGTCATTGAGGATTTCTGAGAGAACCGGTTTAGTTGAGTGGCTGGAAATGTAAAACAAATTATAAGGAATAAATGAGTAGTAAAGAGAATGTGGAAATAGTGGCTACAGAGAAAATTGAAGTAACAGGACTGTAGAGTTAAGGAGTTGAGATCTTTTTAGGTTAAAGGAATAAGAAAAAGACTGAAGTTGCAAGACTAGCCTGGAGGGGAAAAGTGTCCTCAGTGATGAGAAAGGGACTGGATCAAGATGGAAGCATTAGCCTTTGTAAGAAGGAGGCATCTTCCTTCCTCAGGCACAAGCAATAAAAAGAACAAAATGCCTAAATACACAAAGGTTTTGTGATGGAGATAAAGAAAACTGGGAGAGTGTATGCTAGCTGACATCCATCTTCTCAGTAAGGTAAGAAATAAGATCATATAGATTTTAAGCCAGAAGTATCCTCAAAGATCATCTAGTCCAACCTCCTTCTTTTGCAGAGGAACAAACTGATACCCAGAAGGGAGGTGACTCAGCCAAGGTCAGACAGGTTTACAGTAAGCATCAGTGGTGTGATTTGAACCTAGATCCTTTCACTCCATTAATGGTCCTGCCTCCTCTCCTAGCAGTACAGGGTGCAACTAAAGCAGGCTTATGAGGTTTAGGAAAAGTGAAAGAGTTTGGAATAATTGTTGTGTGGAATGATACAAAGAGTCAGTCGGGAATGTATAAAAGGATTATTGAACCACAGCAATAAAGATCTATACTATCTATCTATATAAAGAGACATAAATATAGATGTGCATAGATACATATAAATATAAATAATGTCTATAGCCCTTTTGAAAATATCTTGAGGAAAAGAAAGGATTACTATCCCCTCTTGGTAGTTCATAAAAATTTCCAGAATTTGGGTTTATTGAGACCTATGGGTTTCTTTTTTTTTTTTATTTTTTAAAACTGTGTTTCATAAAACTATTGTCAAGCCACAAGCTTGTTGTAAATGATCATAAATGAGAAGAGCCAAGATGGCAGAGGAGAGGAAGTCACTCAGTTGAACTCTCTCAAAATTCCCCTCCCAATGACTTTAAAATTACATTTAAAATAAAATTTGGAGCAACAGAGCAGCAAAAGGTTAGGTTGAGACATATTTTCAGCCTAAGACAAGTTAAGAGGTCATTGAGAGAGATCCATGATGCCAGGGTAGGAGTCCACCACAGCACAGTTCCTATTCCAGAGATAGTAAGAACGTCAGAAAACTGGTCAGAAAGAGATTACAGAGGATCCTTTCTTGGCCCTGGGAGCAGTTGGCACTTATTGGCACCTCTATTGCCTATAATAGGTTCTGAGTCATAGTTCCCAAGTGAAGAAGAGCTCTTCTGGTCAGCCATAAGGGAGTCCAAATCAGAGAGGGTTGCTGGCACATGTGGCCCTAGGAGAACAGGGGACCTGGTCAAAGTTAAATCATTAGGAGGAGCACTAATGCTTGGGGCTGCAGGGGAGCAGGGGTCCTTCCTGGGTAAAGACTAGAGCAAAGACAAGGATAGCAGTGACCATGCCTCTCTGAATTATACCACCTTTGAAGCACTGAAAACTTGCAGACTCTCAGAACTAGATCTGAAAAGAGCAGCACAATAAATCCCAAAGTTTGGGACAATGCCTCCCCACCCCCAGGAGATCAGACACCAACATTAACATAAAATTCAAAGTCAAGCTATAGTCTAGAAAAATGAGGAAACAAACAAACAAAAAGTATTTGTTCATAAAATAGTTATGGCAAGAGCAAGGGAAGACCAAGGCAAACTCAGGAGACAATAATATGAAAATAGCTACAGTCAAAGCCTTAAAGAAAAATACTAATTGGACCTAAGGCCAACAAGAATTCCTGGAAGAGTAACAGAAATAATAATAGTAGAGGAAAATTGGGAAAAGAAATGAAAATGATCCCAGAAAATTATGAAAAGAGAATTAACAACTTGGTGAAAGATGCATAAAAAAATACTGAAGAAAATAGTCCCTTTATAATATAGAATTATCCTAATGTTAAGAGAAAAATTCACTGAAGAAAAGAACTTCTTAAAAAGAAGAATTGGCCAAATAGAAAAAGAGGCACAAAAACTCAGGGATTATTTGGCACCTTTCTTTCTTTCCCCAGCACTTAGCTTAATAAATGCTTGTTGACTTGATAGAAGTAAAGAGAGGTACAGTCTAAAGAGAGATGGATTTAGAGTCAGAGGACACGACTCAATTTCCATCTCTGTCACTCAGTAATTAACTGTGTGATCTTGGGGAAGTCAGTTGAATTATCTGAGCTTCAGTTCTCTCAGCAGTTAAATGATAGCCATGGACTAAATACCCTGTGAGAACTCTTCAGCTCTAAATTTATAATTGTGTGATCTAGACCAGTGCCCTTATTTTACAGAGAGGAAGACTGAAAGAAATGGCCTGCCCAAGATTATTCAGATGGTAAACCTCAAGGTTTCCAACTACAAATCTATTGATCTTTTAATTATGTGATACTGACTACTACAAGATTTTAGATCTGGAAGGGATATTAAAAATAGTCCTGTCGAACACCATCATTTTATAGATGAGGAAATGAAAGCACAGAAATCTTGTGACTTGTCTAAGGTCACCCAGGCAGTAAGAAGCAGAAAGATGACCTGAACACAGATCCTTTGACTCCATCACTGTTTCTACTGGACTATGCCACCTTCCCACCTATGAAATCATAGGTCTAGATGCCACTCTACTCCACTAAAAAAATATCTGTGAGAAGATATAAAAGAGAGTAAGATGATTTCAACTTAAAAAAGAAAAAAAAAGAAAGAATATTTTTCAGTTGAGAGGCCAGCTAGATGGTACATTGGGTAGAGTACCTTGCCTGAAGTCAAGAAGGCTCATCTTCCTGAGTTCAAATCTAGTTTCAGATACTTAATTGCTCTATGACTCTGGATAAGTCACTTAACCCTGTTTGCCTCAGTTCCTCATTTGTAAGATAAGTTGGAGAAGAAAATGGCAAACCACTACAGTATCTTTGACAAAAAAATCCCAAATGGGGATTTAAAGAGTCAGACAAGACTAAACAACAAAAAATGTCTCTGAGATACTGAGTCTTCCTCTATAAAATGGGGATATTTGTACATTGTGTAAGTGTTATTTACAGATATACAGAAAATGTTCTGTAAATATTAAAGTACTACATAAACTATTTTCTTCCTGATAAAAAGGACACTTATTTATGATAAACACGTTATCCCTCTGATTATGGAGAGATATATGGTGTGCTAAAAAGAATGAGAAAATTGTATGTTGAAATTGAAATTATATATTCATAAAAAAGAAACAACTTAACTCTCCTCTTCAGGTGGCCAAGAGTTTAATTTCTGAGAGTCCCAATGCCATTTTGATTATTTTCAGAAGCATTGAAATGGCAGCTTATCTTCCCAACTGTGGGATGCCTATAGTAACAAACCAGAGTTTATTGTTTTGGTGTTCTCTGTGTGGGATTATAATTCGGAAAAATGGAATGAAACTTGAACTATGGAACATTTATGATAAATGCTAGGAAACTCTTTGATAGGGAAATTGAGTTTGCAAAACTAGACTAACGAATATATTCTAATTAATTTCCTTATGCTACTACTCCCAGGGGGTGGAAAAAATGAATTTCCTGATCTTTTTTCCATCTCAGGATCCCCTATGCTATGTTAACCTTTCCCTGGCCCACTCCCAGGGCATGTGTCATCCCTCCCATAGAAATCAAGCACTAATACCACACTGCATTCCAAAGTAGCACCCTCTGCCTGGTCCCTTTTGTCAGAGCTAAGTAACTTCTTCCATGAGGCTTATCTCTCTTCTCTAGGTCTGAAATGAAGAGTGTATGAATAAAGTGAATAGTTCATCCATGAAAAGGCCACCTAAATGTCATTTTCTTCCCAGTGCCTACTACTGTTACCATTGACTTCTCAAAACACCTTTCATGTCTTCAAAGTCTTCTCTTCTGCAGCCCATGCGAATTAAGCCTTAATCATCCATGTACTATTTATCATACAAGTTACTTGGCCTTCTTCATTTATTTGTTTTTCTTTGCTATTATCTTTTCTCATCATTTTCAATAGAATTCAGATAGAAATGATCCTGGAATAACTCACATGCTTATTTTTAAAATATTTGTTACTCTGCAGATTATTGTTTAGATGAAAGAAAAACTGCTTTCTGTATCTGAAAAAAATGTAGTAAGACATAATATTTTCTTCTCCTTTCCAAAGCTAATGCTTCTCTATACATGAACACTTGATCCTAACTCTCCTTACTTCTCTAGAAGATTCTCCCCTGAACTTCTCCTTTCCCTCTGACTTCATCTCTCTAAATACTAGTACATTCATAATTGCCTTAAAATATGTCTCTCCCCTGTGTGATTCTGGGCAAGTCACTTAACCCCAATTGCCTAGTCCTTAATGCTTTTCTGCCTTGGAACCAATAATTCTAAAAGAGAAGGTAAGGTTTAAAAGACAACAAAAAATGTTTCTCCCATCCTTAAAAAACATTAGAGACTCATCCTTTAGCTTTTCTCACTTTCACCTTTGCAGAAAGAAATTTAGGCAAAATAAAAAAAGAGACATCAATAAAATTTCATCTTAAAAACAAAACAAAACAAGCAACAAGTATTTATCAGGAATCTAGTATATTCCAGCCAATGTTTAAAATGTTTGGGAAAATCAAGACAAAAATGAAAAACCCCTTGCACTCTAAGAACTTATTTATTTAGGGAAAACAACATGTGCGTACATGTGCATATGCAGTAGGAATATACACAAAATATATTACAAATTAAATCCAAAGAAATTTCAAGAGGCTCTAAAAGCTGGAAGAATGAGGAATGACTTCTCAAAGGTGAAGTAAGTGATGGTGTTTGAGCTGAGCTTTGATGAATCTAGTTTTTCTAGGCATAGATGTTAGGAGTGTGTAAATAAAAATTGGATACGCCTGAACTACATTACCCAGCATCCCTTTAAGTTACGTCCTCCTGTGTAAATTTCTATTTATACATGAGGGAGTATATTCTCCAAGAATGGGAACCAAGAAAAGGAAAGAAAGTGAGAGTTGGGATGTTGTATAGTAGTACAACTGAGTAAAAATGTAGACTTTGTGATGGAGAATAATGTGTAATAAGGCTGGAAGAGTAGGATGGAGCTGGATTGTGAAGAGTCTTAAATCTAGAGGAGTTTGTTTTCTCCTGAAGTCCACAGGATGACAGCAGGTACTTTTTAAGTAGGAAAGTGGCATGATCAATAGGCAGTTGTGAGGAAAAATTGCCTATGTCCCTGCTTTCTTAAAGCTGTTTCCCAGGACTTCCTTCACACTAAAAAATACTTTTTATTATTTATTATCAAATTTATTTATTATAAAAAATTTATTTATATTTTTCTAATTTCTAATATATATCATAT
>NW_025366493.1:0-6107 GCF_016433145.1 Gracilinanus agilis | reverse complement strand
AAGGAAGGAAGGAAGGAAGGAAGAAAAAGAAAGAAAGGAAGGAAGAAGTTTGGGACTGTAGGAATGGTTCAAATCCCATCAATGATGCTTCCTGACTGTGCAACCCTGGGCAAATACCTTCCCCTCCCTGGGCCTCAGTTTTCCCATCTGTAAAATGAGGAGGCTGGATGAAATAACTTCCCAGGGAGGTCTGTTCCACCTCAGTACCCCTGCCCAGTGAATCAGCATCTCCAAGGCTCCAAGATGGTGTTAGCCAAGCACCTGGGCTGTCGATGCCCCCTTATCTACACACTAACCTTAATGAGGTTTCCATCCATCCCTGTCATCCCCCTCAGCCTTCCCGACAGGCTAGCATTTCAAATGAATGGAAGGCCATCCATGCCAGGAAAATCTCTTTAGCAGCCAAAGAGCAGCAGAGAGCGTCGCCCCCAAATCTAGGGTTCCCAGGGGATGTCACTGCCCCCAGAAGCAACATGAGTCAGGCTGAACCTCAGAATGGGGCTAATACTCCCACTGCATACGGATGAGTCTGGGTGCTAGATGCCAGGGGCCGCCGGGGGAGCCAAGTTTAACTGGCATGGGGTCCTCACAGAGAAAGTACCCTCTGACCCTTCAGGGCGATGTGGCTGTGAATGACCATTGTTCCCTTGTTCCCTTGGGGGTGAATGCCAACGTGCTTGGCTTGGGGTCTAAGCACCCAGAAGGGAGCCCTAGGGACCTGTTCCTCCAACAAGAGTCTCAGGGGTTGTCTGGGCACACAGAGGAGCCTAGATGACTTGGTCAGGGTCCTACGGTGGGAAATGGGTCCCAGGTAGTGGCCCTTGAGGACAATTCTTCCCACTGCTTCTAGGGATTTAAACTGCACTAAGACTTTGGGGACAATCTATTCCTTAAGCACCTGTTATGTGCAAGATGACCCAGTTCTGAGGAAACTCAGGGGAATGAAGTGCTGAACTAGACAAAGCAAGAAGAGGCTGCCTGGGAGGGACCAGAATGGACTTTCAGTGGGAAGGGCCTTAGAAGGGGGGCGGGTCAAACTCAAAAAGAAAGTCCATACAGTGAAAAAGTATCCCTGTGGGACTTGGGTTTTGTTTTGGCTTACCCCTCACCGTCCACCTTAGAATCAATCCTGTGTACTGGTTCCAAGGCAGAAGAGGGGTAAGGGCTAGGCAATGGGGTAAAGTGACTTGTCCAGGGCCACCCAGTGAGGAAGTATCTGAGGCCACATTGGAGCCTAGAACCTCTGGAGTGTAGGCTGGGCTTTCTAACCACTGAGCCACTCAACTGCCCCCTTGACTTAATTTTACAGTTCAGTGTTCTCTACATTTTGTTGTATTTGTTTTGTTATACATGTTTTGTTTTGTTATATACATGCTGCATGTTTATAGATAAACAGAGGAAAGGGCAGTGAGGTGGTTCAGTGGATAGAGCCAGGCCTGGAGACAGAAGATCCTGGGTTCAAATGTGACCTCAGAAAATCCTAGCCTAGTGACCTTGGGCAAGTCATTTAATTTAAGCCCTATTTCCTAGCCTTTACCACCCTCCTTCTTGAAACCAATACACAGTATTGATTCTAAGATGGAAGGTAAAGTTAATAAGAAATACCAGTGTTTAGGTTTTCAGAAGAAGAAATCAAAGCTATCACACACATACACACACACACAGACAATCACTATTAACTAGAGAAATGCACATGAAAATAACTAAAGCATCACCTCACATCTTTCAGATTGGTTATTATGACAGAAAAGGAACATGACAAATGATGGGGGGGATATTGGAACACTTGTGCATTATTGGTGGAGTGGTAAACTGATCCCATCATTCTGGAGAACAATTTGGAATATGCCAAAAGGGTTCTAAAACTGTGCCCACCCTCAATGGAGCAATAGCTCTACTAGGTCTGTATCCCATAGAGATCAAGTTAAAAGGAAGAGGAGCTTCATGTACACAATGTGGTAGCGGCTCTCTTTGTGGAGAGAAAGATGGGAAATTGAAGGGATGCCCATCAGCTGGGGAAGGGCAAACCAAATTGTGGCGTGATGGTGTCGAAACACTACTGTGCTGGAAGAAATAACAACCAGGATGGCTTCCCAGAAGGGAGGGAAGACTTTCTGAACAGATGCAAAGTGAAATGAGCAGAACCAGGAGAAATCTCCACAAGAACGTGGGCACAGCAATGCCGTAGAACGCTCCACTGGAAATGACTTAGCTGTTCTCAGCAATACACGATCCAAGACAATTCTGACTGACTTATGGTGAAAAGTCCTGTCCAGAGACAGAACGAATGGCGCCTGAATGTGGACCAAAGCTGACTTCTTGGCTTTCTTTCTTTATTCTTCTTCCTTTTGCAGCACAGCAAATATGGAAATGTTTTGTATGACTGCATATGTATCCATCTATATCAAATTCTCACCTCTTCAAGGAATGGGGAGAAGAGAGAAGGAAGGAGAGAATCTGGATCTCAGAGTTTTAAAAAACAAATGTTATAAATACTTTGCTGATCTTTAATTGAGAAAAAAATTAAATAAGACAATGCCAAAAAAAAAAGAGAGAGAGAGAGAAAGAAATCAAGATTGGGAGAGTGGGGTATAAATGTAATGAAGGAGAGATGGCCCCACTGTCATAGACTCTGAGGGAGAATGGACCTTAGAGTTGGCTGATTCTAACGCCCTCATTTCACAGATGAAGAAACCAGTCCCAGGAAAGGGAAGGTGACTGGTCTAAGGTTACACAGCTAAGAAGTGATAGCCAGGATTTGAATCCAGATCACCCAGCTCCAAATTCCATTGTCTTTCCGCATCTGTCAGGTTGATCTAGTGCCCACTCCCTGTACTTGCACACAGTCCAAATCTCAGGTGTGAGCCCACAGAGCCAGCCCAGAGCCAGCTTTGCCTCCTTGCTGCCACACACACTGGGCAAAGAGGCTGCCTTGCCCTCTGGGCTGGGACAGCTTTTCTCTGAGGAATCAAATCTAGCAGAAGCCAAGATGCTGTTGTACCCTGAATGGCAGCAGCCTGTGGCTCCCATCAGGCCATCTCCTCTCTGCCCATGACCCTCCACTCCTCCAAAGCCCAGTGACCTTTTAGTAAAAGGCTTCCCTCCACTGCCCCAGATACCAAAATCTCTGACTTTTGTGGGCCTTAGAAAATGCTTTGGGGAAATTCTGAGGGACTTATGAGAAAGACCACCATTCACATCCAGAGAAAGAACTGTGGGAGTAGAAACACAGAAGGAAAACAACTGCTCGGTCACATGGTTTGAGGGGGATGTGATTGGGGATGCAGACTCTAAACGGTCACCCCAGTGCAAATATGAATGATATGGAAATAGGCCTTGATCAATGGCACACGTAAACCCAGTGGAATTGTTTGTTGGCTACGGGAGCAGGGTGGGAGGAGAGGAGAGAAAGAACATGAATCATGTAGCCATGGGAAAATATTCTAAATTAATTAAGTAAAATTTTTCAAATAAAAAAATTGCTTTGGCTGGAAGAAATGATTTAAGGTTATTACAACTGACTCTGAGAACCCTAAATATTTGGATCACACGCATTTTAAATCCTGCCTCAGTTGCCTCTCAGCCTCAGTTTCTTCCTCTGCACAATGGGTCCGATAATTGCATCTATCCCAGAGGATGTTGTGGAAATCAAACGAGATAACATTTCTAAAGCAAATTTCCTAATTTAGAAAAAAATTCTAAAGCAAATTAAACATTTCATCAACACTATTATCATTAATAATAACAAAATTCTGTTATTACTGTAGCATGTATTGTAATCTGTTACACTTAAAAATGAATATAATCATTCCATAATGATAACTTACAATAATAAATAGGCCCACGAGAAAGGGATAAAAAAGAAACAGCGACCAGCTCCGGGGGCCCCAGGGGGCTCGAGGGCAAGTGCTGCCACTGGCCCCAGGTATCTCCCCAATCCAAGGCTCCTCATTACCAGGAGTTCCAGGGAGGCAGATTGTACCGGAGATAAAGTGTCAGCTCATTCGGCCCAGCCTCACAGAACTCGCCTGACGGGTTATTAGCTCCCAGGTATTTCCTCTCCTCTGACCCAGGCCAAATATTAACCCCAAACAGACACTCCTATCTCATCCCTGGTTAGACTTTACTGGAAAACAAACATGGCGCCCGAGCATGCTCCAGAGCCCAGGGCCAGAGACTGTGTGACCAAGACAGGCCGGGCCAAGCCCCTCTCCATGGCTCCATCAGAATGCAGGAGACCCCTGGGGCTGCAATGGCCATCTGCTAGGGATGGGACCATTCTAGATATTCTGGTGGAGCTGGGATTTCTCAATGCAGGTCCTCCCTTTCGTGGTGCTGATTGCCATCCTTCCACACCCTCTTGTTCTGCCAGCCTCTTGTCTATGTCCTAGATGAGCCTACATGAGACAGAGAGCCACATCTGGAGTCAGGGAGATCTGAGTTCAAATTCAGCCTCAGACCCTTCCTGTGGACTGTGGACAAGTCACCTATCTACCTCAATATCCTCATCTGTAAAATGGGGACAAATAATAACATCTACTTCCTAGGTCTGTTGGGAGGATCAAATGAGATACTCATAAAGCACTTAGCACTGTACCTAGCACATAGCAGGTGCTTAGTAAATGCCTTTTCCTTCCTCCCATGAATCTTTCTAAGAACTACTAATTCCTTAGTACTTAGATATAGTTATTAGATATGTTATCTATTATATTAGATATATATTAGATACCTAATAATAATATCTAAGAACTATAGACCTGGAGAAGGCTTCACCCTTGGTGAACTGGTGTAGAACTTGGGCGATCCACTCCTCTGAAGCAAAGGACCTGGGTTAAAATCCTGCCTCTAATCCTTACTGCTTCAACAAGCTTGGACAAAGAATTCCCCTCCTTGGGCCTCAGTTTTCTCACCTATAAAATGGAGGGGAAGAGAGCTCAGCAGCTGGACTAGATGAGCTCTGAGGCCCTTTCCAGCTCTCATTCCATGGTCTTAGCAGTCTATCTGTAAGAGTCTAGTACTTCAAGGAGCTTTACTAGAGGAAGGGGCCTTTGTCCTGCTTGAACCCAGGGCACAGAACCAGGAGAAACAGATAGAGGACAAAGAGGAAAGTTTAGTTCAGGAAAACCTTCTTCACCACAAGCACCGTCCAAGTGTGGAACGGGCCATCCTGGAGAACAAAGATCTCCCCTCCTGGGGAAGTGGGGTCTACACGGGGTCCGGATGGGCCCTTGAGGAGGACGCCATCAAGGGATTCTTGCCAGAGATATGCTCAGATACTTCTAGGGACATACAAGTCCCTCATGACCTGGTAAGTTGTTACTAAAGCCCCAGACTTCAGCCCGCAGCCACCAGACCAATGAGGATGAACCCCCATCGCTGTGCCTCATCACAACCAATCTACAGGCATTGCTCAAGTTCCTACATCGAGAGGGAGATCTGTCTATATCCATCTGTATGTATGTGCCTATGTAGACATATGTGTGCACACGTATGTGCTAGGTTCTGAGAGCAGAGATCAATAGGAACCCCCGGATACCTGAGGAAGTACTGGGCGAGAACGCTAGAAAAAAGAAGGAAGTTGACAAAACCGACCAAGTGAGCTGCCATATTGAGTGTGGCTTATTGGTCAGGTTCAGGCCTTTCACTGAAGTGAACTGCTCGGAGTTTCCAAAAAGGCAACAGGTTGGTTTCTTCTTCCTTCTCACTTTTACAAAAAGGGTTTCTTCTTGTTATTCTTCCCTCACCTGCGATAACAGTAGCTTCTGCCAAGGGCATTCCCAGGATATTTAGTGGAAGCCAAGGCAAGCCCATCCTAAGAGAACCACCGCCTACCTACCAATGGCGCTGACAATATATTGTCTTAGGTAGGGTAGCTAGGTGGCATGGTAGACAGCATGCTAGAGCAGAAGTCTAGAACACCCGAGTTCGAGTGGAGTTTCCTTTTAGAAAAAAGGAAGGAAGGGGCAGCTGAGTAGCTCAGTGGATTGAGAGTCAGGGCTAGAGACGGGAGGTCCTGGGTTCAAATCAGGCCTCAGACACTTCCCAGTTGTGTGACCCTGGGCAAGTCACTTGACCCCCATTGCCCACCCTTACCACTCTTCTACCTA
>NW_025366492.1:0-4574 GCF_016433145.1 Gracilinanus agilis | reverse complement strand
CATATTAAAAATGTATTATATGTATATAAATTTCATGTATGCTAATGTATATGAATATATATATATATATAAATTTTGTACATTCATATATGTGTATATTTGTATGTTACATTGTTTTTTTGTTTCATTATATTGGATTTCCTTTGTAATACTATGCATTTTATTTTATACAGTTAAAAATAAATTTCTAAGGGACCTGAAAGCTTTACCAAACTACTCTACAGAGACAAACCAGACTGGTATGCAAAATAGGGAAAACTCAAAATGTCCATTATTATAATCATCAGAATCCTATAGAAACAATGTGGTTGGTCTAGGTCAATGAGTCAAAGTCCCAGTAATGCCATTTAATGGTAGTATGATCTTGAACCAGTCACTTCTCCTTCTTCAGCTTCATTTCCCTCATCCTGATGATAAAAGAGCAATCCTCAATGAATTGGGAGGTTTTATTCTGCTTGGGTATTCTATGTTTCAGATATATCTCATAAAATGCCAAGTTAGATGTGTTCAAGGAAAAAAAATAACATATAACTATTAGAATTTAATAGAGCAAAGAATATTCTCCCAAGTTTGGACAGATCTAGGTCAAGTGGGGGTGGATTCTATTATGGCATGTTCTTAGGTTTTTAGGTAGCAAATTGCCAATGCTGGCCTCAACGCTCATTGCAGAGTTACTTTCTTTGAAGTTGGATGAAATAGATACACTATAATTTGTGTTTCTTTTATAAAAAATTGAAGCTTAAGTATATTTAGAAGTAATTTAAAGTAAAAATAATTTACAGGCTCAACATCAAACCAAATATACTCATACTGAATAAGGAAAATATTAAGATTAATTTTGACCGACAGCAGAATGGGGGGGGGGGCACAACAAGGAAACTATCTCTGCCCTTAAGGGAAAAGAAAGAATTCATTGAGGAAAAGACAAGGGCAAGGAGGAGTTAAGACAAATTACAGTGTCAGTTATTAATATATATGAGCTGAGGCCAGCAGATGTTATTGGAGCTCATTATTCAAGTTCTCATTATTGTTAAACACAACAGTGAGTAGCAGTGAGTGGAAACAGCGTAGTCCCTAGTTGGGCAATAGGAGATTGTAAGAGATAGGGAATAAAGGGGACAGGGTACTTCAGAAAGGACACAAAACTCTAAGTGATTGGACTGTAAATATTCTGAAAGGGCTTTCATCATCATTACCAAACTTTTTGCAGACATAGCATATTTCAAAATAAACTGCAGAGAAATGGGTGCTATAATTCGTGTGTCTACTTTACTAGCATATTTCTGCATTTGAGAGGCAGCCTGACATAATGTGTAGAGCTGGACTGAGAGCCATGAAGTACTGCATTCAAATCCTGCTCTGATATATTCTGTGACCCTGAATAAGCCAATTAAAAATTCAGATTCTTTGGCATTATAGCAGAATGTTTGTTAGTTGATTAAGAATTAATAAAGAATGAAGGGGGATGAAGGAGCATGAATCATGTAACCATGTTAAAAATGAATATTAATAAATGTTTAAAAAATGTTAAAAAAGAATTAATAAAGAAATAGGCTATTATATCTTCAATCTACAACTGAACAAACCTCCAAATCTGTTTCCCAAGGGATTTCTTAATGATCACTAAACGTGATCCTTCTTATTCTATTCTAACTAAATCCCCAAGCCCCCAAATATCTTTCTATCCTATACTGAATATAGCCTTATAAATAAAGAGGAATCAGTTAGATTTCTTTTTCTGCTGCTCAGACAAAAAAAAAAAAGAAGCTTTTAGAATCTTCACAAACTTTCTCTACTCCAACAAGCTCACTCTTTTCTGCCACTTGCTGGGCTCAGCACAGTTACTGTACCCAATACAATCCTTGGTCTCTGGTCTGCCAGGATTATTTCAAGAGATAAATTCACCAGAAATTTCTCCCAACTCACAGAGTAGCCTCCTTGAAGAACCTTCCTTATTCAGAATCATTCAAAGAATGAGTCCATTGATCCAACTGTCTTTCTCAAAGCTTCTTGAGAAAATTGTCTTCCCATAAGTCATCTTTGGGATTCCATTCTGGTTTAAAGAAATCCAGCCCACTCAACTCTCTTTATCTATCTATCAATAATAATATCCTATTTCTTGATTAATTCTTAATTAACTAACAAATATTCTGCTACATTATCTAATACTATACTATTATGATAGTAGAAACTGTGCTGGACTATATAGAGTTTTTCTCTCTTCATTTAGTACTTCACTATATCAATGAAATTAAAAGTCCAATATCTATCCTTCAATTATCTTTCTGTGAATGAGAATATTTCCATATGTCAAAAGCATGTTCCTCCATATAAGATTTCTACATTTTGGGCTGTATATTGGAATAAAATCATATTATATAATATATGATATACTCAAGAGTATATTAACATTGATGGAATCCTCAGTAGCCTCCTATTCCAATGTAAATCTTAAGCAATATCCCTGCATAGTGGTTATCAATCTTCATTTTGGAGGAAGCCAAATAGAAGAGATTCACTGTTCCCTAATGTTGTTTTTCAATGATTAAATCTATCTTTTTTTATGAATCTTCTCCTTCCATGAAGTCTCCCCAATACCATGTTTATTCCAAATAACTGTATAAAATCCTACCTTCTGAGTTAAGTAATGTGTATTTTAAAGTTAATATTCAGTATCTCCAAAGCATAATATTTATAGAGATTTATTAATATTTAACTAGAGAGCTAGAGAACAAAGAGAAGGTTCCCCACTCACTTCACATGGAAGAGAGGGCTAGGAAAATCAGGACCAGTCAGCACTCAATTCACATGCAAGAGAGAGGGCATGGCAGAGCAAACCCAAACTATATACAGACCATGTAACCACATGTGTATATGGAAAACAAAAGGATTTGTGGGAAATACAGAAAGGAAGTTTGGGTAATGTAGTTTCCAATTCTACAGCTCCATGAAGAATACATCTTTAATTTAGAGTTGTTGAGGATATTGGAAGTTTGTAGAGTGATAAGATCATAGAACTAGAAATGGAAAGACTTCAGAGGCAATTCAATTCATGCCTTCTTTTGGAAAATGAGGAAAAAAGGAACCAAAGAAGTTAAATTACTTGCCTAAGGTCATAGAGGTAGACTCTGTTTTGACCACAGGTTATTTTACTGAAAGTCTCCTAAATGTAGGATTGGAAGGGACTTCAGGGATCATCTAGTCTAGTCCCCTATCTTTTTATGGATGCTAAAACTGAAGCCCAGAAAAAGTAGGAGACTTATAGGGTTTGGAATTCAAACCTAGGTTCTCAGACCCTAAATCTAGAAATGTGTATACTATTTCATTCTGTTCTCTTCTAGGTGACAACTTTTCAAATACTAATAAGTAGTGATGGGATTTTGCTATGTCTCTTCTCCAAATCAAATATCCTCCTTTCCCTTAATTGAATTTCACATTCTATCCAGTTTTTTCACTATCTTGATTATTCATTTCAGCTTGTCCTTATTTACATGTATCTTAAGCTGTGTTCCCTAGATGTGAAAATAGGTCTGTGTAGGGCAGGGTAAAGCGAAACCTTCCTTCAGGATACCATGGCTCTCTTAAAATAGCCAAATTTTACATTAGCTTTTTTTGCCTGCAAGGCATACTATTTAGGGAAGTTAGGTATTACAATAGATAGAGGACCAAGCCAGGAGTCAGAAATACTCATCTTTCTAACTTCATACCTAGCCCCAGATATTTACTAACTGTTTGATTCCAAATGCATCAGTTAATCTTTATTTCCTCAGTTTCCTCATCTATAAAATTAGCAATAGCCAGAAATGGAAACTACTTCACTATCTTTCCCAAGAAAACCCTGAATGGAGCACAAAGAGAGATAATTGAAAAATAGCCAAACACCAAATTTTACTGTTGCCTCCTAAAAGAAGAGAGAAGAGTCTTGTTGAAGTTGTTCTTCTTGTGTATTACTTTTGTAAGCATTTTCCATTTGTATTCAACTTGTCTATATTTAGATGATAGAAACAGTAGGACAGTGGACCTGTTGAACCTGAGTCAAGAGTAAGACATAGAGTTTTGGATATAACTTGTGTAAGAATTTGTTTATCTTGGTACAAGCCAGTGGAATTGATTGCTGGCTCTGGGGGTAGTGAGGAAAGGAAGAGGGGAAGGAGATAACATGTATCATGGAATCATGGAAAAAATATTTTTAATAAATAAATGAATTTTTAAAAAAGAATTTATCTTGGATAAGTATATTTTTATGATTTATTGCACATTTGTAACAAAAAATCAAATCTATTTTCCTAAAAATTATATAAAAGAGACATAGAAGAAAGTTTACAGGGTGAATTGCATATTGCAAGAGAATTATTATTTTTACCTTTTTTCTTGATAAACAACACAGATTCATATTATATGTTAATTTGAAAGTATATTATGGCATATTATTTTGTCAGTGAATAATGAGAAGTAGAAGAAAGAGAAGGGGGAAAGGAAAGCAAAGAAGAAGGAGGAGGAGGAGGAGAAGAAGAAGACAGGAGGACAAAGACAAGGACAAGGAGGATAAGGACGAGGAGGATAAGGATGAGGAG
>NW_025366491.1:0-2664 GCF_016433145.1 Gracilinanus agilis | reverse complement strand
AACCCTTACCTTCCCTCTTGGAGTCAATACTGTGTATTGGCTCTAAGGCAGAAGAGTGGTAAGAGCTAGGAAATTGGGTTTAAGGGACTTGCCTAATGTCACACAGCTGGGAAGTATCTGAGGCCAGATTTGAACTGTAAGGATGGGAGATGGGTCAAAAAGAGCCAGAAGAAGGCCGTTGGTGACAGTTGGTGACATTTAGGACCAGAGAGGATTCTGGGTCATTCTCTGGAGGAAGAAGGAAGAAAAGGCCTTCTGGTGGAGGACTGAGAGAGGGAGGAGGAGAACATGTTAGTTCGAATCCAGTCCTGAGGGCTTTCTGAGGATCTTTCTTTGGACATTGAAACCCGGATTCCCTGGTCAAAGGCATCCCATCACTTCTCACCCAGCAAGACTTCAATGATCAGCTAAGTTTTGGGACTCCATTTTGGGAGCAATTCTCTTAGGCTCCTTCTCCCATTACCCAACCTTGCTGAGAGACACTTTCTGGACCAACTTACAATTATAAAAAAGGATAGAAATAGAAACAGATGTAGAAGGGACAAGAGGGGAGATGCTTGGGAGCAGGAACCCCAAAGGTTCCCACCTGAGTGTCAGACCCCATAGAAATAGAGAAGAGGGCACCCCAAAATCCCTCTGCCCTTTACCCCTTTCCCCAATTCCTGAATTGTGATTAATGAAAGCCATTCATTAGTCAGATAGCGTTCCAGAGTGCCTGAGAGAAGAGAGAGAGGGGAATGACAGCTTGGTTTGGCTCCCTCCATCTTGAAGTCAGAACACCCACTGTGAAGTTGACTGACCTCCGGGGAGGCTTGCATGAACCCCACCCTCATTCAGAATCAGATTGGGGTCCCCCATACCTCCTCTTATAGGGAAGCCTCGCTCCTAACTCCTGTAGGGTGGCATGACCATCCAGATCACCCAGTTTAGGGATGACACCCCCTCAAAATCCCCCAGGGCATATTTGGCAGGAGGGGAGATCTAGAAGAGAGAATCACCTCATAGACTAGTTCTGTCTCCCCTCCATCTCTAACATTTGGGTACTGGCTCTGTTTATTATTATAGAACCTAAGGATCTCCCATCTCTAGGCCTAGCTCTCAAACCACTGAGCTACCCAGCTGCTCCATAACTATACTTTTCAATTTAATTAAACAAACATTTATTGAGTGCCTATTCTCTTCTAAGAATTGGGAATATACAGACAAAAATGAAATATTTCCTGTCCTCAAATATTTTACGTTTTATTCCTATTATATTGGGCTCTTATATCTTAAAGATTATGAGAATGACTTAGACAAAGAATATTATACAATACTATTTTTAAAGAAATGTTTTAACATTTTCTTTGACTTTTTCCTATTCTGCATCCCCACCCTCTATGGACATATGCTTTCTGTTCATAATCACTCTTGAACTAAACATTTTGAAAACCATTTTTGAGGAGCACAGATATTTAGAATATTAGTGTTTGTTGTTGTTGTTGTTGTTGTTGTTGTTGTTGTTGTTGTTGACAACGACATAGTATCTTAGATTTGGAGCTAAATGGGATGATCAATGATCATATAGTTTAACCTTTTTGTTTCACAGAAGACAAAAATGAGATCCAAGAAGGTTAAGAGATTATTCAAAATCAAACAGACAGTAAGCATTGGATGTAAGACTGAAGTCGAAGTTCTCAGATTTGAGAACCAGTTATCTTTCTACTGACCCAAGTTGCTTGACACACACAAGGGCATTTTTGTTGCTATAAAATTTTTTTTCAGATATGTTTTCTCTTTTCTCGTTTAGTCCTGCTGTTGTTCATATTGTAAGGGTTAAAATTTATGGTTGGGCAATAATTATATGAAATTATTTGATCACCAATATTTATTATAACTTGAATCAGGAATTTATAAATATTTACAAAATGGAGAAGAAACAGTAAAGTAAAGAAATGTGAAGAGATTAGAGAGGTTATCTATCCTATCAACCTAAATGTTTTGCTCCTTGTCTGCTTAATCCAGGCAGAGATTAATTAGCTCTTAACCAGGAAGGCTGGTAGTGAGTAACAACATAGCCTCCTCCAAGATGGAAGCTAGTCTCTTTGGAAACTAGGAAAGGAGTCAGCTTTTCACTCACCCAATGAAGTAGTCCAAGAGTCAGAGTCTAAGTTGAAGTTGAATTCTAAGCCCATGATCCAAGCCGCAGTCTCCTGCAAGGCTCCCTTGAAGATTCTCACCAGTCAGAAGACTATCTCCAGAAGACAATCACTCAGACAATCTTCTCAGAGACAATCTGCTCTGACTGTTGCAATACTGAGGTGACATAATGTTTGAAAAGAAACATAAACCATTCAGAGCAGGTAGGTGTCCTAGTAGATTACCCAGAATCCACAAGCTTCATTTTCTTGAATTCAAGTCTGGCCTCAGATGCTAATTAGCTGTGTGACCCTGGATAAGTAACTTAAACTTGTTTGCCTCATTTTTCCTTATCTGTAAAATGATCTGGAAAAGGAAATGGCCAAGAAAGCTCCAAATGGGGTCATAAAGAGTCAGATACAGCTCAACAACAACATAAACTATTTGAATATTCCATAGTCATTTGGGTTCTAATCCAGCCTAGTTTTTTAATTTATGTGCTCTCCTCTCTCTCTCTCTCTCTCTCTCTCTCTCTCTCTCTCTCTC
>NW_025366490.1:0-1123 GCF_016433145.1 Gracilinanus agilis | reverse complement strand
CTCTCTCTCTCTCTCTCTCTCTCTCTCTCTCTCTCTCTCTCTTTCTTTCTTCCTTCCTTCCTTCCTTCCTTCCTGCCTCTCTTCTTGAAAAAGGGGGATTTTTGACACTATAATGAAAAGCAAGTCATCAGATCCTGCTTAGATGTCCCAAATCAGAGAATTTTTTTTTTTCAATCCTGACTCCTGGACTTGAAAAGAAAGAGAAAAAATCAAAATATCAAACTCACAGGCTTTCTAGTTACCTTCAAAATATTAAAATATACAATTCTCCTGTATTTTTTCTACCAAGCCAAGTATAAAAAAACATGGAAAAGCTAAGGAAAATAGAAAATTGGGAGGGGGGGAATGTAGAGACTGATGCATCAAGTTTTTTTAAAAGTTTATTTCCATATTTATTTGTTCTATCTTTAGATTTCAAGAACTTTTAGGACAGTGATCCTATCTGAATTTTGTGTACAGCCCTCATTTCACTGGAGATTTCTTTGATATTCTGCATTTTCTAATTGTGTTTTTTTCTAAATTATGGGAATTCAATGTCTTGTTTTGGTGGAGTTATCTTTTTTTTCATCATTATTCCCCATCTCTCACCTTCCCCTTCCCCAAGTATTTATTCTAGGAAGAAAATCCTCCCTCGTATCATTTCTTCCATTTTGCAGATCTGATACCTTCTACCAAATGTAATGTTATAGAAGAAATCATGAAGAATATGCAGTTGAGCTATACTCATTCTGTTTCATATAAAAAATAAATGCTATTACTAAATGTTATTAATTTGACAACCAAAACAAACCTTTCATGTATATTCAGTACACTCTCCACAGTCAGTCTTTCTAGAAACAATTTGCAACAATAGTTGTTGAACTATTTAGGACTACAGAATGTAATAGAACCTAGCCAAGCATCTTAGAGCTTGGGATCAGTTAATCAAAAAGCATTTATTGCATTCTATGTCAGGAATGGTGCTAGTCCCTGAGGATATTAATATAAAGAGGAGATGCTGCCTTTGGCTTACAGTCTACTTACTATAATATCAAATGTTCACAGGTAAGTAAATTCTCTCTCTCTCTCTCTCTCTCTCTCTCTCTCTCTCTCTCTCTCTCTCTCTCTGTCTCTTATACACATC
>NW_025366489.1:0-7442 GCF_016433145.1 Gracilinanus agilis | reverse complement strand
GGGGGGGGGGGCGGGGCGGGGCGCGGCCCGTCTGCCTCAGCGTCCCCGCCAGGACCTCTTTCGGGCGCCTCCAGGGCTGTCTTTGCGTTGTTGTTTTCCCGCTGCCTCCCGGCCTTGGTGGCCCCGCTGGGGCTTTCTTGGCAGAGACGCTGCCGGGCCCTCATTGCCTTCTGCAGCTCGTTTTACCGATGAGGAGATGGAGGTCAGCGGGGTCAAGTGACTTGGCCAAGGTCACCCCGCCGGGAAGTGTTGGCCGCACTGGCTGCAGGACAAGCCGCAGGTGTGGACGCGCCCACACGCCCACCTTCCCCGCCCAGGGCTGCCTGCCCCGTGGCCCGCCAGCTCCCCCTCCGCTGCCCCGGTCCCTGCGTAGGGCCGGCCTGTCCTGAGGAGCTGGGCAGGCCAGGCGGGGCGGCCGCGGGCACTCCTGGCCCAGCCTCTCCCCGAGGCCTCGTCCCCGGGTTTTCCTTGCCGGCTCCCCCGCGGCTCCCCTGGCCAGAGGCGGCCCCAGCCAGGCCTAGGAGCCCCGGCAATGGCGCTGGGATGGGCCCGGAAGGGGGAGGGGGAGGGGAGACTCTGTGGCCTGGCCTTGGCCCCGCCCCCATCGCCCTTTCCGAGGAGGACCCGAAGCCCCCGGGCGGGCCCGGCTGGGCAGCCCGCCTACACTGGGGTCTCCCCGGCAAAGCGGGAGGCTGAGCTTCCTTAGCAGAACGGGGGCAGGGCCTCTGGGTGGCCGCCCCAGGGTGCCCCGTGCTCGGGTGGAGCTGGCGCCCGGCTCCCCGTCGCTGGCCCTGGCAGAGGGCAGTGGGGGCGGGGAAGGGAAGGCCTCCCCAGGCTTGGGGCGGATCCTCCTGGTCCTGGGCCTCGGCCGGGAGCCCCTGAGGCTGAGGCGGAGCGGAGGGGAGCGGGGGATGGGGGCCAGCGGGAGGTGCCGGGAGAGGAGTCGGCGGAGGTGAGGTGTCGGAGCCGGCAGCCTCCGCTGGTTTTGTGCGGGTCCGAGGAAGAGGGCCAGAGGCCTCCCCGGGCATCTCCAGGGCTTCCTTTGGGCCCGGGGGGGGGGGGGGGGCTCTGAGGAAAAGGCCCGGCGAGGACGGAGAAGGACCAGCCCTGCTTCCGAGGGAGCCTGCCGGGAGGCCTTTACATTCATGGCGGGAGCAAAGGGAGCAAAGGCAGGTCGCCCCCTGCTGGTCATTTCGTGGGAGCCGCGCACAAGGGTGTTACCAGTGGGTGAAGCCCAGCACCAGGGCTCAGGGAGGGGACTCCGCCATTCGCCCCATTCAGGATGGGTGTCCCGCACCCAAGAGGCAGATCTCTTATGTAAATAAACATGGCACGGAGTGGGGACCGGGCAGGGGCAAAGGCAGGGCATGTTTGTGCTCTGAGTGCCCAGGAAAGCCCTCCCCTCGCACCCCTCGCACCCCCCGTGTCTCGCCCTCCCCAGAAGCCCTTGTCGGCTCTCTTGGGGAAGGAGCGGCCCCTGTTTGCAGAGATCCAGCGGTCCCATTCAATGGCGGTCCCATTTCCCCTCCATTGGGGTCCCTCTAGGGTGACTGGGGCGCCTTCTCTGGCTTGCCTCCTGGTTACAGTACAGGAGATTCTTCTGTTCTCACTCCCGAGAGCTGCCCTCCCCCAGGAAGTCCACACACACTTTGCCTCACATCTCCAAGAAAGCAGCAGGAAGGGGAGAAAGTGGGTCCGGAGTTTGGGGGGCCCCGAGCTCCAGAAAGGCCCTGGCTGGGGAGGGCGGAGGGAGCGGGCTCGCTGCTTGGGCAATGAGAATGGCTGAGGCTCCCGTGAGGTGGGGAGCCGGGCTCTGCTTCTCCCTGATGCATGGCTGGCCGGTTCTCCCCCGTGGTAAGAGAATCTGGCTGAAGAATCTGGGAACCATTTGATTTCTGAGCTTTACATTCTCAGCAGCCTGTGCCAGTCAAGCCAACCTTTGCTAGGCTCGCCAAATACTAGGAATAATACAAGAAATCCTAATGGGCTCTTCTAGGGATGGAGAAAAAAGGCCTGCAAAGGGCCGAAGTCTAAAACAGTAAACTGCACCCAAATGCAAGAAGAACAGAACTCTGGTACCCAGGAGAGGCAACGGGGCACAGACGGAAAATGGCTCCTTGACTGCAGAGCCAAGGTGGTGCTCCCAGAGTCAGAGCCTTCCCCATATAACTTTCATGAGGGAGAGAGAGAAAAACCAACCTTGCGAAATGAGCCGATGCCGCTGGAAAAGCTGGCGATGGTGTACTTGGGTCTGTACTTGGGACTTGTTGCCTTTTCTGGTGAGGAGAGACAGCTATAGAATGTGGGGTTTGGGGGGGGGAGCAGAGACATTAGAGATCATTTAATCACAATCTGTCTTTCTATGGCTGAGAAAAGTGAGGCAAAAGGAGATTTAATGGCTTGCTTGTTTGTGATAGAATTGGGTTAAGAAGTCAGGTGGCTGCACCCTGACCTCAGGGCCCTTCTGTGCACAGGTAGAGCTGGAACCCTAAGTAAAACCTGGCAAATGTTTGCTTCCCCTTAATTTTCTCTTCCTCGTTTCTGCACCTGCACAAGGGGACTGCCCATGGAAGCGACAGAAATAGAATCAGAATAATGACTGCAAGATGCCGGTGGGTTCTTCCAATTAGGATAGGAAATCTCGAAGAGCAAGGACTATCTCTTGTTTGAAGTGCTTCTAGAGGCCCCCATGGCATTGCCTCTGATCCACGGAGCCCCCATTCACTGCTTGCTAGTATATCAGGTCACCATCTGGCCGAGTTCCCAATACCAATGAAAATCCGCTCTCTTCTCTGTCAACCTTAGAGAGAGGCCACTCCTCAGGAAGAAGTCCAGGAGGTGAGCATTAGGGCCACCGCCAGCCGTTAAGGCAACTTGGGGCCATTGACCATCACATGAATGAACTAGACGGGCCAGTTTATGCTGGGAAAAGAGACAGCTGAAGAGGGGCGGGCCCCAAGAGCTGTGTTCAGGTCTCTGAAGGACTATCCCCTGAGCCTGGGGAAGAAGAGTGGCAGCCTAAGACTCACAACCCCCTTGAAGAGAGGAGGAAGCCAATGACAAGAAAAGGGTTTAAAAAGCTTTCCTTGGAGGAAAAGAGGGAGCAGAGAAGGGAAAAGGAGACCCATCAGGGCTGGGATGATGGCGTAACCGACAGCAAGGAATAGATAGAGCTTCTTATTTCATGTTTGGCTTTTGGTCTCTCTGAGCAGGAGAAGGACCTTTGGATGGGAAACGAGACCAAAAAAATAGGTATGTACGAGCTGAGGGCTAAGAGAAGTAGACACAGGGACCACGGAGCTAGCCCTGATAAGTGAGTCACTTGACCCAGATAAACTGCCTCCTAGGATGGTAAAAGGAAGAGGACATATGATTACTGACCCACATGCAATCATATTTGAATAGCCAATACATTGCAGGGCTACAGAAGAGTAATGTGGTTCCATTTCTTTAAAAGAAAGAGAGTGGGCTGGACAAACTAAATGCCACGGAATTTGACTCTTAATTCTTGAGGAAATTCCAGGACTGTTAGCAAGAAATGAAGAGAAGGACTGCTTTGATAATTACTGCTTTATTATACAACCTAAAAGCTGATACTGTTAGACTTCCTTTATATTTTTTCATTTATTGTTTTTCTATTCTTGATCTTTTGTTTTTCCAAATAAGTTTATTTTTAGCTCAATTATATATTATATATGTGCATATGTATATACATACCTACATACATAATATACATATATATACATTTGATGAACTGGAGGGATTCCATGTGAACTGGAAAGACCTCCATGAACTGATGCTCCCAGCCCTGGTTTCTTCTACTATGGCATATATAGTCATCTTATTGAGACATTGTTAACTATAGCTAATTGCCCATTTATTTGCTTATCTGTGCATGTATGCATATATGAACATACAGACATATATCATATATGCATTTATGATGAAAGGATGTCTATCAGCCCAGTCTTTGATTTTAAAGCAGAGTTCTCTGCACCTGAGAGTGAAGATTGGAGCCACCTGCTTCTGCCCTGTGGATTTTTGGTTGGGTGAAGCCCAGTAATAGTTAAGACTCCTCTGCTTCACAGCTAAAGGGCCCCCATATTGACTTTCTACCAACTCAACATTTGGAGAACATTTCAGGATGGCTTTCTCTTCCAAGGCTCCACTCAGCTTGCAGCTTTCTGAGGCAAATGAGAAAGTGGCCAGAGACAAGGACTGATCTTAGTTTGTCAACCCCAGGAGCGGTTCCTAGGAGAATGCTAATGTAGACCAGCCCTCCCAATACAGAGGAAAAAATCCTGGCTGCTTTTCTGTCTTAGCCAAGGAAAGAGCCTCATTAATGTGTCACAAGGGATCTGGATGGCCTCCTAGTCTTCAGCAGGCAGGCCAGAACTCTGTTTTCTTCCTGGGGATATTTACACCTTATTGAGCCAAACTGCTATTAAAAGCAACCAGAAAAAGTCTTCCTTCTCTTCCAATTTTAATGAAAACAGTTGAGGTGGAGCTGTTATGAACTGTCTCCTTATAGTTAAGCCGCCCTCATTCCTGGACCATGCTCTAGGGACCTCTCTACCCTCAGGGCATCTGCTGACCCCAGAGCTCATAAAGGATCAGAGTAGCTATGCCAGGAACCCCAGTTCAGCTTAGCACTTCATCATGGCCCCACCAGGTGTGAAAACTCCAAGAGGTGTGTGTGTGTGTGTGTGGGGAGTTAGATCTAGGACTCAGAACACAACCTTATCTCCCCCCATCAGACAACTGTAATGATGTCCTCATATAGAAATCTTTGGGGCCTTGAAACTCCCAGCTTTCCTTCAAATATCCCATTTCTCACAAACAAACTGTGCTCCTCTTAGAAGTACTACATCTCCCTGCAGGAACTCCTAGTACAAACTCTACTGTTCACAGGCCACATAGTCAACTCCTAGATAGATAGATAGATAGATAGACAGACAGACAGATAGACAGATAGACACAGACAGACAAACAGGTAGGTAGGTGGATAGACAGATAGATAGATATAGATAAATGGATGGATGGATAGACAGAGATAAATAGAGATAGATGGACAGGTAGATAGACAGATGATTGATATATAGATATAGATGGATGGATAGAGATAGACAGACAGACAGACAGACAGATAGATAGATAGATAGATAGATAGATAGATAGATTGATTGATAGATAGGAATAGATAGAAAGAATTCTATCATAGACCCTTGCAATCTTGGCCACTAGCCCATCAAAAAAGTGACGGATCCCCAGCTGATCTAATTTCAGTATGAAGCCCCCTAGCCTGGGATGCTGGGCCAAGGAAAGAATCTGATGACCCTCTGAGAGCCAACGCCCTGTTTTTCGTTTTTGCTCTGACACTGGTGAAGATGGTTTCACAATGTCAATAGGAGAGCAGCAAGCCTGCCCACTGACCAGCCAGAAAGCTCTAAAGCTACTTATGTCCCGAGTTCTAGCCATGGTGCTGAAGTTGTCTGAGGAAGAGGTGCTAGCTGGCTCCAGAGGTGCCTTTGTGCCTCACTAGGACAGATGTTTGACTTTCAGGCTAATATGGCCACAGAGTAGAAGCAAAGGTCTTTTCTCCTCACCACCGACCAATATAAATCACCTCAAAAGGACAAAAAGCAAAATCATATGAGCAAAGGAGCTCTACTGTAGGGCACAGCCTTGAAGGTAAACAGGGTTTGGGCACTTCCACACCATAAGGGGGTAAAATTACTCCTACTAAAGCATGAGCTGATCACCCCTCCCACCAGAGTCAGAGCGAGCATGGGGCAAACTCTAGGCTCCCAAGGACTGGCTGAGCACATCACAGACTTACCCCTGAGAGCAGTGAGACTTGAGACCCCAGGAGGCTGTGGAGCTTGGGTACAGAGATAGGGCAGAGGAGAGCTGTCTACAGTAGATGTAGCGGAGACTGAAAAATAACCTCAGGGCAAAAACTAATCTGTAGCTTGATACACAGAGACCTGCCTACCATCCTCATTCATATTTCTGACTGGGAAGGGAAGAAAAAACTAACACAGCAATAGCCACCAACACCCAAGAACTACAATCTACAACCATGAAAAAAGTAAGAAAAAGCCTTTGACCCTGGATAAATTTTATGGAGAAAACCAACAATCTACAGAGGAGACAGTGGAGGGTGATAAACAAGCAAACACATCCAAACTTTCCAAAAAAAAAATGAAAATTGGTCACAAGCCCTCCAGAAAATCAGAATGGAGGTAGAGAACCAGGTAAGAAAGATAGAACAAACTTGGCAAGAAAAGTGGAAAATAGTTTAAAAAGAAAATAGCAGTTCAAAAGAAAGAATCTCCCACTTAGAAAAAGAAGCCCAGAAATCAAATGAAATGATAAACAATTTGGATACTGGAATTGACCTGCTGGAAGCCATGAAAAGCAGGATAGACTGAACTGAAAAGGAAAATCAAAAGATCATAGCTGAAAACCAGTCTTTAAAGACTAGAATTGAGCAAGTAGAAGGGAATGATCTCATAAGACAGCAAGAGTTAATAAAACAAAGTCAAAAGAATGACAAAATAGAAGGAAACATGAAATATCTCATTGAGAAGATGGCTGACTTGGAAAACAGGCCCAGGAGGGATAATTTGAGAATCATAGGCCTACCTGAAAACTTAGAAATAAACAGAAATGTTGACATCATACTACAAGAAATTATCCAAGAAAACTGCCCTGATATTCTTAAACAAAATGGCAAAATAGATATTGAAAGAATCCATAGATCACCCTCTACATTAAATCCTCAAAAGACAGATGTTTGCTGATGCATCCTTTAGCTTCATCATGATGCACAAGGGACCCTGGGCTCTAGAAGGGGGTCCTGTCCCCTGAAACTATAGCTCTGACTGGTCCCTTGAAGCCAGACAGGATCAGAGTAGGTCCTAGGGAGGCCTCTTGAGGGCCAGTCAGTGGAGTCCATTGAGAGGCAGATTCCTCCTCAGACCTGCTGAACTTTGGTCACAAAGACTCCCAAAGACTCTTCATAGAGGCCGAAATAGATTTGGATTGAACAGTGATTGAAAGGTTCCAGGTATGAATGAATCATGAAGATATTAAAGATGTAATTCAAAAGCTGACTCTACTGAGCAAAATTCATGTTCATGGACCAGACTTACAGATAGATTTGTAATTATTTTTTGTAATTTTGTAATTATGATTTGTAATATTTTGCATTGTAAGATGTAAACCAATATCAATAACTCCAAGTATTAGTTTTATAAAGTTTCTTAATAGTCACTTGAAGTAGAAGGAATAAAAAAGAAATAGAATATAAGAACCAATTATCTAACAAAAATAAAAGTATATTCTCTTGAGTATATTCTTCTGCCTGGCTCAAAGCCAGCTTCCACAGCCTCTGAGAGAGAGAGACAGAGAGAGAGAGAGAGAGAGAGAGAGAGAGA
>NW_025366488.1:0-7482 GCF_016433145.1 Gracilinanus agilis | reverse complement strand
TCTCCTTCTCCTTCTTCTCCTTCTCCTTCTTCTCCTTCTCCTTCTTCTCCTTCTTCTTCTTCTCCTTCTTCTCCTTCTTCTTCTTCTCCTCCTCCTCCTCCTTCTTCTCCTCCTCCCCTTCTCCTCCTCTTCCTCCTCCTCCTCTTGTTCCTCCTCCTCCCCCTCCTCTTCCTCCTCCTATGACTGTTTCTGTCTGTTTCTGACTATTTGCTTTCTCTAACTTTCCGCATATTGATTTCAAATTTTATGATCTTATCTAAGTACCTTAGTGATTCAGTGTGTAGCACAAACACTTAATATGCATTCATTGAATCAGAGAAAGTGATTTGCCTAAGGTCACACATACTAGTAAATGTCAGAGTTGGGATTCCAGAAAGACCTTCTGACTTTGAGGCCAGTCCTCTTTCCATCACATCAGACTTTCTTCTCTAGGCATCCTTGCCTTCTTTCTCATTGCCTATAACAGTTCTTCTCATAGTCACACATGGAAAGACAATTGGATGTGAAGGCAAGGTATCTGAGTTTAAATCATTGGTCTAACTCTAGATACATACCTGGCCTTGGGCAGATCATGAAACCCTTCTGAGCCTCAGTTTCTTCATATGTCAAATGAAGGGATATAACTAGATCACATCTACATTCCCTTTCAGTTCTATATCTGTGATCCTAATTTTCCAGGTCACAACTAGAAGATAGGTGATATGTGCAGGTAGTAACATAATCCCAAAAATGTTTCTTTGAAACCAAATCACAAAAGCCTGAGCTCTTTGCTTAAGTCCTATGGTCAATGAAAAGAATGAGTCATGGGCAGCAGGGTGAGACCACCATAAAGCCTAGCAGACAGGTTTTGGCTTAACCAGACAAAATAAAAATCTATAGACACATTACAGCCTTACAGTCAAGTCAGAAAGCATGTATTAAGTTTATAATAATTGCCAGGTGCTGTGATAAATTATGTGGGAGGGATTAAGGGGGATTCAAAAAAAGATAAAAGCAACCCATGCTCTCAAGGAGCTCAGTTGAATTTTCATAAATAATAAGAATAGCAAGAAGAGAATAGTTAACTCTTGGCACCTCATTCCCAACTTTGGTTCTCAGTTCTCTCAGAGCCAAAGGTTTTTAGGACTGAACAAGTATTCCACCCACAATGGCTTGACTTCCCCATTTCTGTCTAGGGGACTCACTGAAATAAATCAGGACAGTCCAACCTAATTTAGCCAAAATGATCCTTCCAGAGCAATAGTTTAGAATGATAGAATAAAGACCTGGAAAGGACCTTAGTGTTTGTTCACCTAGTTCTGCCTCCTCATTTCACAGATGTTGAACTGAGTCTGACAGAAGTAAAGTGACTTGCACAAAATCTTCACCACAGTTTGAGCCAAGTTGTTTTAGATTGTGAACTCACAAATAGCTCAATGGGACTCCTTTGACAATTCTTACTCATAGATGACAACGGGCTCTTGGAAAGACTCCTAACTTTGCTCTCTGCTTTCTCTACTATTACTTTTCTCATCTATTTTTTGTCCTGTGCCAGATTACTTTTTTAGGTATGTAGAAAAGCACTGAAATTGGAGTCAGGATGTTGTTGATTAATCATTTTTCACTCATGTTTGACTCTTCATGACATGACATACATCACTGGGTAACTTGTCCAGAATCACCCATCCAGTAATGTCAGAAAAGGAACCAGAATCAATAGCTCTCAGCTCTCAAGTCTAATGTGCTTCCTCCTATGGCATGCTGTTGTTTGAAAGTCTCTCCATGCTTCAAGAGGAAGCACAGTGCTATGCAAAGGGCATTGAACTTAGACTCCCATGATCTGAGTTTGATTCTTGGCTCTGTGGTTTATTATCTGCATGCACATGGCCACACCAGAACATTATAGTTGACTTCTTAGGTTCCTTTCAGCTGTGATGCCATGATTCTTCCAAGAACTTCAGAGCATGGAGATTCATGATCATCCCATGATCTCTTTCATGACTTCTTTTGAATTTCTATAGCTCTTTGTCTCTTACATACTGCTTTTATAGCTAGCTAAGTGCCTTCCATTTCTCTCTTACTGGACCATTGTAATCCTTAAAGTTGGATTAGGTGGCCAGTTAGCTCAGTGAATAGAATACTGGACCTGGAGTCAGGAAAATCTGAATTCAGATCTGGCCTCAGGTAGTGACCCTGGGCATGCCACTTAATGACTGTTTGTTTTAATCCACTGGAGAAAGAAATGGCCAGTTGCTCCAGTATCTTTGCCAAGAAATCCCCTTGTACAATATGGTCCATGGGGGTCATAAAGAGTAAAACATTACTGAACAACAATAATAACAATGACAAGGTTGGATTTATCTTTATATCTTTCAATGGCCTGATGAAATGTTTTTCATGCAGTATGCATTTAAAAAAATAATAAATTTATTATTTTATAATAAAATAAAAAACAAAAATAATAAATAAATAATAAAAAATAAAATAAATCCTTATTTCCCATTTTAGAATCAATACTGTGTATTGTTTCTAAGGCAGAAGAGGAGAGATTCCAAGGCAGAATTAAGGGCTAGACAATGGGGTTAAGAGGATCAGGATTACACAGCTAGGAAGTGTCTGAGGCCAGATTTGAACCCAGGAACCTCTTATCTCTAGGCCTAGATCTCAATCCATTGAGCCACCTAGCTGCCCCCTCATGTAGTACATATTAAAGAAATGTTTCCTGAATAGAGTTTAATAGATACCTCACTACCTTTTTCCTAGTCCTGGAGCAGCTAGGGGGTATAGTGGATAGAATTCTGAGTCTTCAATCAAGAATGTTTGAATTAAAATCCAGCCTCAGCCACTTATTAAAGGTATGACCCCAGTGTCCACTTCTGTTTGCCTCAGATTTCTTATCTGTAAATTAGAGATAATATTAGCATCTATCTCCCAGGGTTCTTGTGAGAATCAAATAATATTTGTAGTCAATATGGTGCCTGGTACATAGTAAGTACTCTATAAATGTTAGATATTGTTTTTAAAATTTAGATCTTTACGTATTTAAATTATCACTCAATAAATTCTAATCTTGGGTTGTCCCTTTTCAATTCCTAACATGTCCCTGCTGTATGATTGCAAATAAGGAAACAATGGCTTCAGAAACATGGCAGTGGGAAGTCACTCACTGGAAAATAGAGAGGGGCAAGGTAAGATCAAGCAGTCTGCAATGCATTACAAAAAAAAAGATTTTAAAGGAAAAGCAATGCAAAAGGGATGTCATCAGAGAAAGAAGTGAACAAAAAGAAGATAGGATAATCACCAGGTACGTGTGATAGACAGCCTAATTGGCTCATTAGTGTCCTCATGCTGTCAAAGAAAGCTTGGAAGGCTCCTAGCACACTGGTTGGACCCTCTCAATAAATATATGGGAAGTAGACAAGAGTGGGCATTCATGGCTTATTCAATATGCATCACTGGATTGTCTCTTTTATTTCTTTGAATCCCCAGCACTTAGCACAGTGACCAGCACATAATATGCACTTAAAACATGTTTATTGACTGTCACCAGACTTATTGGAGCAAATATCCATCTTGATATTATTACAGATCCATTAGAGTACTTCAGTCATGTATCTTCCCTTGTCTCATTCAACCCAGCCAGTAAATGTTACCTTTCTTAGATAAAGCCATAATATGGGAAATGATTACTAGACTATCTGGAGTTCTTAATAAAAGTCCCAAGAAACCTGGAACCTTCTTGTAGCATATGTGCATTTAAGGGGAAAGAATCAAATGCATGGAACTTTGAGCCTGTAAAGGGCTTTAGAGATCATAGAGGAAAGCCATCTCATTTTACAGATTAGGAGATTAAAGCCATGAACTTGAAGTGACAGGTCATTCAATGATCTTCTTGAAAATCCCAAATAATAAAATTAGTCTTTTCATCTGATCATCTATATTCTTTGGGTTTTCTCAGGGGAGAGGAAAGGGAAGAGACATTGATCAAGCTTCTCCAGTGTGCCAGGAACTGTGTCAAAAGCTTTTAAAATTTCCTATCATTTGAGCCTGATAACAACCCTGAGAGGAAGACAATATTAGGTTCTCCATTTTACAGTTGAAGAAACTGAGGAAGACTAAAGTGAAGTAACTTGTCCAGGTTCACATAGTTAGTAAATGTCTGAGTCTGGATTTTAGCACAGCTTTTTGACGTCAGACCCCAATGCTCCATCCATTATACTACCCAGCTTTTTCTAACTGAAAGAGACCAAGAAGACAGTCTACCTCAAGGCTTTCTGCTGAATTCCTACTGTATATGCACACAATCCATTCTCTGTCCAATTGGAAAGTGCTTGAACTCAGCCTCCTAGGTCCTCTGTCAACTCTAATTCCAGAATTGAGGTAGTATAAGACCTACTATTTTCCCTGGTTATCACTGATAACTATATAGATGAGGTTCTATACAATGGAAAGAGTCTGAAAGTCTGAACTGGAATCTTAGCATTGTCATTTCAACACTCTGACTTCAGACAAACCATTCTTCCTGTTGGGACCTATTTCCTTCTCCGTCAAATGAGGAAACTGGACTAAACTGCTGCTAAAGTCCTCTTCAGTTATAAAATCCAATAAGGATAAATAGTTGTCTTTATAATTGATTAACTTCTGAGGATGGCTGGAATTATGTAGGCACAGTACACTGTCATTAAGAAAGCTTTAATTTGGTTTTATGGAGATCAAGATCCTCCACTCTTCCCCAGACTCTCAAACTGGAAAATTAAATAGCCTTCATGCAATTAATAAGTTTCCTTGGAAAGCCAATAATGTGCTAAAAACAAGCAAAATGAAAACTGTTCCTAGTCCTGACCCTTAGCTCTGAGCCCCTGATTTCACATGAAACTAATAACAATCTTTTGCTTATATGTTTTTAAACCTGGTCATTTTCAATTACATAATTCAGGAAGAGAATCTGTATTATCAATGGGCATAGCCAGTAACACTGATGAAAATATGCCAATTTATCTCCTGGACATTATGGTATCCTATATGGTATCCTGGAGATTATGGTATCTTATATGGTTTTCATAACTAGCACCTGAGATGTGGAGAGCAATGGAAAAAATGAGCCATATTTATATTTCTCAGATTATTTTTTTTAATTTTTAATTTAAATATTTAATTGATACCTTTTTTATTTCCATCACTTTCATTTCTAAACATAATATTTTCCTCTTCACTTCCTATTGGACCAATTATTGTAACAAAGAATAAAAAAAGAAAGGAGAAATCAAGCAGTTCTATAACACTAATCCACATCAACTTAGTCTGACAGTGGATACAATAGTCCACATCCATAGTCCTCCATCTTTGCAAAGAAAAGATAGAGCTACATTTTCTCAGTTTTTTTCTATAGATTGGTCATTCCAATTATACATCATTCATTTTAGGATTTGGGGGTGTCCTTTCTATTTACTTTGTACACTTCCATGTAGATTATTGTATTTAATGAAGATGCTGCTTCATTCTTTTGTACTTCTGCTTCTGCTTCATTTGTTTGTACCAATTTATAGTTTGTCCCATATTTCTTCAAATTCTTTGTATTTATCATTTATTTTGGTGCAGCGATGGTCAAATTCCATTCTCTCCCAGTCTGATATGAAAGGAAGAAGGAATTAAGCATTTTTAAGTGCCTACTGTGTGCCAGACACCATGCTAAATGCTTTACAAATATTATCTCATTTGGTCCTCAACATAGTAAATACTGTTATTTTATCGCCATTGAACAATTAAGGAAACTGAAGCAGGCAAACATTAAGTGACTTGCCCAGGGTCACACTTGAAGCAGAATTTGAACCAAGGTCTTTTTGACTCTAGGTCCAGGGCTCTAAGCACTATAGCAGTATCTAGCTGACTAGGGAAATAGTGCTGCAGAAACCTAGTTCCTTGTAGATATGTGTCTAATGGGGCAGCTAGTTGCCTTAGTGTGCTAGGCTTGGAATCAGAGAAGTCACTTATTCATGAATTTAAATCTGATCTCAGACATTTACTAGTTGTGCCACCCTGGGCAAGTCACTTAACCCTGTTTGCCTTAATCTTCTCATCTGTTAAAAAAGCTGAAGAAGGGAATGGTAAGCCACTCTAGTATCTTTGCCAAGAAAATCCTAAAATGGGAGCACAAAGAGTTGGATGTGTCTCAACAATAAAAATGTTTCTAATAGGGTTGCCTCTTTATGGAAATATAGAATTTTAGAACAAGCTAGAACCCTAACGATCACTTAATTAGCTGCCTCAATTTACAGACAAGATAACTAAAGTCAAGAGAAGTGAATGGAACTCACCTATACTAATAAAGTGATAGACCCCAGGATTCAGTTCTTGCGCTTCTGTAGCTAAATACAATTTTTCTTTTCATTCAGGCATCTCTCCATCATTTCATATTAATCATATTTCTAAGTTATAATGAAACTGAACCTGCAGTATGATGAGAGTGCCCCAAACAGTACATCCAAATGTCTCTCACAAATAAATAGAAGGAAGGAAAATATTAGCCGTGGCCAGGAAGAATTTAGTAGGTCACAATTTGTTCCAGAGGAAGCAAAGTCAATTATCAGATTTATGACATATAGTTCTGTTTACATTTCTGTTAGCAAAGCTAATTATTTACTGGTTTAAAATGAATGGTTATGCCTTAATTAGGGCTATTAGTTGTTTTTGTTATTGTTGTTCAGTCCATTTTTTCCAGTCATATCCATGATTTGTGACCTCATTTGAGGTTTTCTTGGCAAAGATACTGGAGTGGTTTGACATTGCATTCTCCAGATTTCTTATTTATGAGGAAACCGAGGCAAACAGATTCTAACACAGGTAGATATGTCTTCTTGACTCCAGGCCCATTTATAGACATTCACAAATCAGATGACATGAGGCATTTGTTAAATTATCTTTCTTTTTTTCTTTTTAAACTCTTACATTCAGTTTTAGAATTAATACTGTGTGTTAGTTGCAAGGCAGAGGTATGGTAAGAGTTAGGCAATGGGGGTTAAGTGCCTTGGCCAGGGTACACAGCCAGGAAGTATCTGAAACCAGATTTGAACTTAGAACCTCCTCACTCCAAGCTCATTCACTGAGCTACTTAGCTGGCCCCATTTGCTAAATTTTCACAGATCTCGTGTTTCACAACAAAAATCCAAACCCTGCCTATATTTTTATAAAACACCTCTCTCCAAGGTGCAAGGAATAAGGAATATTGTAAACAGAATCCTTAAAACTCTTCACAGTGATTGTTTTTCCCATTTTTGGCATTAATCAGCATTGGTTGAGGCAGCCCACAAAACATAGTATTTTCAGAAAAGTTTGCATTTCTTATATAAGCCATTGACGTTTAAAAAGAGAAGACCATCAGCTGTGAACATTGGAATATTTAGTGGGTGAGGGCTTGAAATTATTACTGTTTCTTCTCTCTCTTCCTCTCCTCTCCCTACTCCTTTCCCTCCTTCTCCCTTTCTCTCTTCCTCTCTCTCTCTCTCT
>NW_025366487.1:0-7995 GCF_016433145.1 Gracilinanus agilis | reverse complement strand
TATATATATATATTAGAAATTGCCTCCCTTTCACAAAAAAAAAAGCAAAGAATTAAGAGAAACTCGGATTCACACTCTATATGTAAGAGTGGATCTCCCTGATCTGGGAACTAGGAACACCTGGGTTCAAGATCTCACTCTTCCTCTGATTAGCTATATGACCTTGATCAAGGTACAGCAGCTCTTTCGGTCTCAATTTCCTCATCTGTCAAATGATGTGATTAGATTATATGATCATTAAGATCACTTTCAGAGTTAAAATGCTATGATTCTTCTACCTTTGGCTTCCAAAACAAGGACGTAAGCACAAGCCCTTGATTCTCAATATGTTACACAGGGATCTTTGACAAACCCTGTATACTTAGTGACAGATGGCAGGCACGGCTCAAAAATAGCCAGCTCTAAAGACTTCTGAGAGAGGGCTATTTCCTGGTCCAGTGTGGCCAGGGATATTATATATACCAAGTACAAATCCATACTGGATATTTGTAACAACCTTACCAGCTATAACTATTCTAAGGGGATCTTAAAAGGTGCCATTAGCTAAAACTGCACCAGCAATGCCACTTGGCTAATCTGTTGAAGACTTGACAAAGTTGTAACAGTTTGTAAGCAGGTCCAGACACCAGTATGCTTCAGGTATGTTCAGTAATCAGTTGACATCAAACACCAGCCTTAAAGCTTCTTTGATTTCAATATAAAGCAAGAATATTTTAGACAAATATTAAAAGATACATTTAACATATGAATTAGGCAAAGTTATCACCATAAAAACCAGATCTGCATTCAAATTTGATAAACTGTTGATACCAATATCTGTCATTGATCAGTAGCTATAACATATCCATACATTAGGACTTGTCTATCAGAGATGTTAAATAAATGAATGAAAATCCCTCACAAGGTAAAGTTCTTAGGGTCTCCCACATCCATACACATAAACACACACACACACACACACACACACACACACACAAGTGGGCCCCCAAACAAGAAACAAGAACACTGGATCACACGTACCTTGATTAAAAAGCTTACATCAGCAGTGACTTTCTACCCTGAGTGTGACTCTTAGGAAGACCAATGTTGTGAAGTTCACAAGGAATTCTCAAGTGAATATACGCATTTTAAAGGATAGACATCTACCCTAATGACAATATATGTGTGAAAATAGCAAGATGAATACCAATTAGATATATCAACCTCAAATCTATCATCTCAAATCTAACACAAGTTTAATAGTTAGAAACTAAAAGAGGTACATGATCTGTTTATCCCTGTAATAAACTTAGAAGCATTTTTCATGCCTAATTAAAACAGCTCTATCTGCTTAAGTGAAGCAGAGGCTTCAATGGATACTGGAAGAAAAGCAAAAGTGTATAGAAATGAAATAAAACCTCATCCCCATCCATAGCTACTTAAGATGGGGAGCTGTCCTTACTTTTCAGCAAACCCAAGCCCTACCTATCTGAGAAAGAGAGAAAGAGAGAAGGAGGGAGGGAGGGAGAGAGAGAGAGAGAGAGAGAGAGAGAGAGAGAGAGAGAGAGACTGAGAAATACAATGAAAAGTTATAACATAACTACAGAAATAGTGCTTGCATTAGAGAGAAGTAGAGCCAAAAACAAGAACTTACCAAAAAATTTTAAAAAGATTATCCTTAATGAGTAAAATTACAGAGATAGCAGTATAGTAACCACTCTTTGCTATTGGGGAACTTAAAGCTGCCAATTTGGACATAACAAAATAGACTGAACTCTTCTCTCCCTAGCAGTAGATGTAAGTTGACAGTAGAGAGGGACTGAAGGAGGACTCAGTAATGACCGCTTCCCAGGTATACAGAGAGCTTAAAATATAGAGTGACAACTCAATTCTCCAGATGGGAAAGGATCTGAAGATATAGAAGACAGAGATACCACTAAAAGCCCTATTATCACCATCTCTTACACTGTCCCAATTCCAAAGGAGAGGTAAATATTCCCTTTGGCTCACAGATTTGATCCAGGCAGGAATTGGATGATACTGATAATAATAATAATAGTTAATAATAATAATCTCACACTGGAATGCCTAAGGCCCCTGACATACATATATAAATCAGTGCAGAGTAAGGCTGTCACACTACATCTTCTGCTCTGTCCTTTAAATGATTTGAACCCCAATGTCATCCTCTCCTCTAGGATGAAAAAAACAAACAAAAAATCAAAAGGATGTCATTATCTTTCTCACGACAATATGGAAGCGATGTCTCCATATTATCAAAAATCTTCCATGTGCACTTTGCTTGATAACCTAAAAACCCTCCTCTTCCCCCTCCCCCCCCCACGCCACCAAAGTTTGGCTACTGTAACATCTTTAAAGCAAACAATTTACTTCCATTATAAAACACCAATAGGAAAGTCTAGATGGAACAATAGTAGAGACCTTCTGATATTGCAGATTCCTTCTAATAAAAGAGTATCGGAACATCTGCTATTTTTTTAAAAAGAGACCAAATGTTGAAACCTATCCTATCACCGAGGGTTCTCATTACTCACATACTTTTATCTTTAAAAAGAGAAATCTAGATAAGAGATATTTCTATTATTTTTATAAATACAGTCACCCTACTTCAAATGGAGAAATATATATACCGTAGCTAAAGACCACACGAATCACACACAAAACAAGCATCAGATATTTTATGCTTTCAGTGTGGTTTGCAAGGCTCCTTTGTGTCTACAAATTCACCCAACCAGTGCTGTTGCCAAGAAATTATAATTCATAAAAAATGATTTTTTTTGTTTTTTTTGTTTTGTTTTTTTTTGTTTTTTTTGCAAATTGGCGACTGAGACAAAATGGGCAATGGGGAGACTTGAGTTTGCTTTGTCCTCCTTTCTGTGACAGCACTATGGCTTTTAGGGCCCAGAAAAGGCAGCTTTCCTTACTGTATAGGGCAAGAAGGAGCATGGCTCAAGCTCCAAAACCAGTCTTGCTCTACAGACTGTTCTTGGAAGGCAACCATTTCTGCAGGTTGTCCCCCAGAGACACCTTGTACCAGAGGCCCTTCTAAAAAGTATTTCAGGGTGGCTGGAACTAAGATGAAACTGCAATATTATTGGGATGCTTTAGTTCTTACAGTGGCCAAGTATGCCATTAGTCTAAAACAATGAGGGATGGGGGAAGGGGGAAGGAATGCTCTGATTTATTTATTTGTTTCCAGTAGCAGTGGAAAATTTTCTCCAAGCAGAAAAGAGGCCTGAAACTGACCCCATCTGCCAATTATGAATCAGCATTAACAACTAACAGAATTTCAAAATGGTTTTCAAATAAACATGCCATGCTCCTGATGACATGAAGCAAAACTGGTTTCAAATAGGACTTAAAGAACATCATCATACCCTCTCTTTCTGCTTCTCCTTCCACAATAAAACAATAAAGACAGACCAAGGATAAATCATAGTGTCCAGATTTTCAGCACTGAAAAAAAAAACCCACCTCTGAAAGAAGTGTCCCCATTAGATAAAGCTACAAGTCAGTTTTCATCTTGGAAGTAGATGCTAGGTCCAGAATACTCATCATCCCTACTGACAGCAAAGGACTAAGCTATCTGTCTCCTTTCCAAAAAATGGAACAGTACCCTCAAAACCACACCAGCATTCTTCCTACCTTTGCCCTGCTTTTTCCAAGAGTTATTGGAAATTTTCTTGCAAGTTTTCAGAAGCCTACTTTGAGGACCTTAAGAGTTGTGTGTCAGCTAAATTCCACAAAATAATAGACCACATGAGCACGGTATAATTTACTGTTACATGATGGGGAAAGATGCTGTTTCTTAGGCTAAGCTCCTAAGAGTGCAGAGCCTAGGAATGGATAACAGCTAGTGTGGGGGATTCATTTTCTATTTTAAATTCTAGAAAAGTCAATAGGAAGTGTTTTCTAGATTTGGGTCCCCGTATGGCAGGTAACAGATTCCCTGAAAAGCCAGTGTCAAAATTCTCATCCTGGGTACTGTGCATGTCCATCATTGATATTAACATCAGACTCACTACAGATTAATCAGAAAAATTACTCTATATTATCAGCATGAAACAAAGTCTCAAGTTAACAAGAGTCCAGCTTCTATCCTCAAATGCATATTTGCCTTGAGGTTGAACATCTAACCCATACTTTCTCTTAAAACTAAATGAGATTATTTGGATTTCCTCCTTTAGTTCACGTTCTTTTTAAGGTCAGTAGTTACCTTTCTCAGTATCTGAGTGAGAATGCCATCTCTTAATTAGCCCCATTTAACCTCTAAAGAATGCCCATCCCATGTCATAAGGAAACTTCCTCTAGCCCACGATTCCTTGCAGAAGACAGCACAAGAGTTTTTCTTGTCTTTTTTTTTTTCCAAAGGGGGAATGGAGGATGGGGGTGGAGAGTAGTAGCAGTGTCACCAGTATTTAGCAATACCTTTGAGCTGTTCTGAGCAATCAGTATTCAAAATTTCAAAATCCGAATGGTTATCTGGACCTAACAGTTATATGCTGCTGCCTTTGGTACGTTCCATTAAGAAACAATAAGGCCGAAGATCAGGATCAGGCAATACTAAAAGAGAAAGAGGTTTGAGGTTGGGTCTCTGGTGAAAGGCAAGATTGCTTAGTAGATAATACTGGATCTAGAATCAAGAGACCTGGATTCAAAACCTGCACCAAGGAAAGAACACTTTGCCTCTTAGAACCTTAGCTGCCTCATTTGCAATGGGTATAATAATAGAGGGAATACAAACTTTCCAAGGTAATACATGAGTGAAATATATAAAACGGGCCTAATATAGTGCCAGGAATAAAAACTTTGCAAATCTTAAAAGAAATAGACAAACATGTGTAAATTATTATTATTATAAATCTTCCCTTTATGGTTATATAATCACATGTACATGCCTTAGTTGAGCCTTCAGGGTTTAAAGTGGAATCCTAGTAGAGGTGATGCTTTGTTTATTATAAGCACTCTCCCACAAGTTAAATCTAACTCTAGTTTACAACCATGTGATTATAGTGCCTTGGCAAAGAGGGGAAAAAGTTAGGGGTGCAGGGTTTGTACCAAACCTAGAGAAGAGTCTGCTTCCTGTTATCAGAAAACCAATTAAGAGACATTGGTGGGGAAGCAAGGAGGAGGAGGAGGAGGAGGAGGAGGAGGGAAGGAGTGCCTAGGAGGAACAATGGATCTAATACTTTTCATAACACAGTCGAGTCAAGTATGTTTGGTTTGTTTGTTTTCACACACTCCAAGGCTGCTAGCTACTAAGGAGTGAAAGAAGCAGGCTTTACTCAGAAGCTGCCTTGGGCTCCGACCTTATTACTATGAAAACTTCAAACACAATCAAGTTGCATGATTAATCAGCATGCAATGCTGTAACAAATAAAAGTCGCTTTCCTTCCATAGGACTGTACCAACAAATCACATATAGTGTCAGCCTTTAGACATGCTAGGTAGATCAAGATTGCCTTCCCTTGAACTTGTCTAGACTGTGGTTAATATACAACTGATTCAACATTACTAGCCTGGTGGCACAAAAGGGTTGGGGGGTTTTTTCCAATGTGAAATTACATTACGCTTTTAAATTTAATTAGCCTGCTAGAAAATTAAAGAAAGGAAAATTGAGGGGGGGGGGAGATGAGCATTTTTAAACCCAGGTATTATTAATGACAGAGGGAGGAAAAGGCATTTAATAAATGTCTTATGACAGCCAGTTACAAATGAAATCCTAATAATGTGTGAAAACGTATTCATTACTGTCACAGAGAGGTAAAGTCAAATATATCTGACAGAATAGTCACACCGGCATGCTTATGTGTGTGTACACTTCTACACACAGAGAGAAGGCAGGCCAAAACCTTGAGGAAAGCTCCCACTGTCTAATCGCTGCACAGCTAGGTAACAATGGTACAATAAAAGAACTGCTCTTGCCAACACCTCTATAGAGGCTCCTCGTGCAAAAAGCTCACTTAGTAGAGAAGCAAGTATGGTACACATCAGCTTAATGCTGGCAAATCCTGCTCTGCATCCCTGCAAAGAGGAAATCCAGCAGTTCATTAGTCTTAACAAGCTGCTGTCATAGGGCATCGAAGTTACCCTGGCAGCCACATGCTGTTCTTCTCACGTCTGTTACCAATGGCAAAGTGTGTTCCTGAGAATGGACTACAAGTTAATATTGTCAACAGGAAAAATGTGGATCCTCTCCTTGGATTTACTGACCTCTGGTCACCCATAACTCGGGAAAAGAGAGTGTACATTTAGGTAGGGTCACAGCAGTCTTCCCTGAAGGATGTCCCTCTTATAACCTCTGAAGGGCTGAGCCGGGCAGAACCAGGATTTTGAGCTATCCACACTTTCTACTGAACAATTGCTTTATCTACTTCTCGGCAGATTGTATTGTAGCATTGTATTGGTCTAATGAACACTAGCAATCAATCCCACTTCTCCCTCCTCCAGACCACCTGAAGACCTGAATGCGGGGTCTCCCCAGGCATCATATTGGCTTCTCAGGGCTCGTATTTTAAGTAAGATAAAATAAAACACACAAAAACACACCACACCCCTTTCTAAGCGGTGTGTGCCTGCCAGCACGAACCAAAGGGTTCTCAGGAATGAGAACAACAAACAGTAGCTGAAGGGGACTGGGTTTGTTTTTTTTGTTTTTTTGTTTTTGGTTTTCTTTTCTTTTTTTTTTTTTTTTTTCCCCTTCTCGGCTAGAGGCATTTGACTCCATGGGGGCGGAAATTCAAAATATGTTCTAAATCTAAAACAAATGCACTTTCGTGCCCCACTCCTGATCTTGCTCAGTGTTTTTTGTCTCTGGTTCTCTGCTCTCTCCTTGCCCACCCTTTCAATACTCCCGAATGAAGCTTTTTATTGTTTGTTTTATGGACACATACTAATTAGCTGAAAATAGCCTCTCTGATCTCTTTTCCACCACCTGCCAGTTGTCAAAATCAGCTGAAAGCGATCAACCTGACCTAAGTTACTAAGCAGGGATAAGTAATATCTATACTCCAATACATGCACATATCTCTATAGATAGATCGCTATCAAATCAAGCATCCCAACCGTAAACCGAGAAGTTAAGCGGATCTCTACAACGGAATGGTCTGCAAGGCTGCGAGTGTAAGGATGTGTGTTTATGATTGAATACAGACAGCTCGGACCCGACTGCTAGGTTCGGCAAATTTGGGGAGGAGGGGAGCAAGGGGGTAAGGTTAGAGTATGTATGTTTCGGGAAACATTTTTAAACAACAAACACACATACACCCCCCAAAAAAACCCAACCAAAAAAAAAAAAACAAAAAACAAAAAAACCTTTAAAAACCCCAAGCCCTCACCAACGCAGCCCCAGCGTCTCGCCGCTACAAGATTTACACAAGTAATTTAAATCATTCACCTGCTGCCAGTTCTCCTCCAGGGATGGCAAAGCTGAGAAGTAGCCGGTGTCGTGGACAAGTTGCAGCTCCTGGAATATACTATAACTAGCCAACACGTCCATGCTGCTGCTGCTGCTGGGCAAAGCAGGAGGAGAAACCCTCCCCCTTCCACAGTTTTGTTTGTCTATTTGTTTGTTTGTCTCACCCCCCCAAAAAGGCATAAATCCAGGGTCCCTTTTGGTTTGGTTTGTTTCGTTTCAGTCACACTTAAAAAAAATCAATGCGGAGGAGAAAGGGAGAGAGGAGAGGAGAGAAGAGAGAGTGAAAGAGGATGGAGAGAGGCATCCAACATGTACAGTGGAAACGGCTGCCAGGAAAGGGGTACTTCTCCACTGTAGTAAATGCAATAATTCCCTTCCAGGGCTCTAATCACTCCAGCTCGTGGACCAGGAAGGGGGATGCAAACTCACTGACACGAAGCTGCCATCTATTTCTGCATTGCTGTTCGCTCCTAATGCAATCTTTGCTCTTTATTTTGGGAGGTTGCATTTTTTTTCTCTCGCGATCGCTTCCCCCCCCTTCCCTCCCCACCCCCCACCCCATCCCTGCTAGTTTGTAG
>NW_025366486.1:0-1472 GCF_016433145.1 Gracilinanus agilis | reverse complement strand
GGAAAAGCTCTGGGAAGCAGCTGAGTCCAGGGGCAGCCAGATGGCTCAGAGGAGAGAGCCTGGCCCAGAGAGCAGAGTTCTGGGTTCAAATGTGTCCTGGGACACTTCCCAGCCCTTCTGGGTCTTCTGGAGCCCAGACTCAGCCCTGACTGTGACACAGAAGGGGAGGCTTAAACAAGGAGGGGAACAAGGCAGGGGGAGAGCTGGGAGAAGGCAGGGCTTGTGCTGGGGAGGGAGAGGGACAGGGAGGAGGAGGGAGGCCAGGAAGGCCCTGCTGGGGGCTGGAATGGGGAGTCTGAAGGCCTGAGAGGAGGCCTGAGGGGGAAAGGCCTTCCTGCTGGGGGAGGGCAGGAGCCAGGCTTCTGGGGGCCGGGCCTGGGGGCGCCTGCAGGAAAGAGCTGCTCCTGGGGGCTGGCAGGCCTAGGAGGACCCCGTCAAAGGGTGCTGGACCCTCCCTGCAGGCCTCCCACTCTGGGCTTCCCTTTAGGGCTTTCTCCCAGCTCAGCCTGGACAGGCCCAAAGCCTGGAAGGAGAGTCTGGAGTCCAGGGAAGGCCCCAGTGGCCCTTGACACCTCCATCCCAGGGTAGGGCAAACCATGCCCAGGCCTGTGTATTGTCCCCTCCTGAGCCCCCAAAGACAGCAGAGAGGAATTCAGAGCAGCAGCCCCTGCTCTGAGGTCAGAAAAGGAAGAACTGTCCAGGGAGAGCCTCCCTTCCAGGGCCTTTAGCCCCTCTGTGCCTGCTGGAGCTCAGGCTGGAGTCAGGGAGGCCTGAGTTCTCCCCCTGTAGGACCCTGGACCAGTCACTTTAGCCTGCTTGCCTCAGTTTCCTCCCCTGTCCTATGGGCTGCAGAAGGACACAGCAGAGGCACCCAGCCTCTCTGTCCAGAAAGCCCCAAAGCAGGGGGGCGGGGAGGGGAAGAGTCAGACAGGCCCGAACAGCCTGAGCCCAGCAGCCTTGCAGACAGACACACAGACACCCCCAGACTGTCTTCTGTCCATCAAGGCTCAGAGCCTGGGCTCAGAGGCTGCTGCCGCCTTCTGTGGCCTCCTCAAGGGCAGGAAGGGAGTTCCTGGGCCTCCCCCCAGGTCTCTGAAGGATCTTTGGGCCTCCTGGGCTGGGGGCGCTGCTGAAGGAGACCCTCCTCAGCTGCCCCAGAGGCCTTAGGCTTTAGGCCCAAAGTCCCACGAGACCCAGAGGAACCGGCTCTGTTTCGCCCCAGATCCACTCTGGACCGCCTTCCCTACAACCCCCTGGGCTCAGGCTCTGATTCTCTGGATGTCACAATGGGGGGAACTGAGGTAAAAGCTGGGGGAGAGCCTTGGCCAGGATCCCCCAACTGGGCAGGGTCTGAGGCCAGATATGAGCTGAGATCCTGGGGGTTCCAGGTCCAGGAGGGCCACCCCCAAGTCACCTGAGTCCTCTACCTGGGGATAGGGTTGACCCCTCCTTTGGGGAGTCCTCAGGGTGGC
>NW_025366485.1:0-4695 GCF_016433145.1 Gracilinanus agilis | reverse complement strand
AGGCGGACATGAATGGGAAATAGACCCTGAACAAGGACACATGTTACAACCAGTGGAAATGTGGGTTGGCCATGGGTGGGGGGAGAGCAGGGGGTGAAGGGGAAAGTAGGGGCATAAAGTATGTAAACAGGTTAAAAACGAATATTAATAAATGTCTAATAAAAAAAAATCTCCTCTTTGGAGGTGATATCATGAGCCAAGATTACCATGGAGTTGGAGTGAGGAAGGCCATTATTGGTTAGGGGGACAAGGTAGCTTGCCAAAGAAGGCATCAAGTTAATTTTATCCCCCTCAATGACAATCTTAGAAGTCAAGGCTGTATGTCTCCACCTTCCCCAAACCCCTTAGGACCTGCTGTTCTCACTCTCCATGGTGTATCTTGGCTCTCCATTTCCCAACTTTGGCCAAGAAGCCAAATTATTTCCTAAAGAATTTCCCCTAAGAGGGCTTTACCAGTTGATCCACACAAGATGGTCCCTGAAGCCAGATATCTCACCTGATCCACCAGAGGTGATGGAGGGCACCCCAGAGACACACCCATCACATACTCCCTGTAGAACAACCAAAAAGGAGAGGTCTACATAATCATCCCTGTGGGTGAGCACATATCTCATCAAAGCCTCCAAAGAGAAAAACATGAGCCCCAGGCATTTAGGCTGCTGCAGCCACTGCATAGATATTTTCTTCAGGACTCCTAGAAAAATAACTTTCCAAAATGAGCTCAAGATGCAAAGGGTGTTGGTCAGTGCCCTTCATGAGTCAATCCTACCCCAGTTACTAAAAAGGCAGAAGGAAAGTTCCTCAACCTTACTCAACCTTCTGACACCAGATGGATAAATCAAGCATATTCCTGTATTCTTTTTCATCCCACATAGCTGTCACAGGACCTCTTTGAATCAGATCCATTAATAAAGTGAATGAAATGGTGAGATTATAAGTGTGTCTTTATTGGTGGGGAAATAAGACAAAGGTGAGTAGAAAGTTGGTAATCAAAACTGTGAATGTGAATGGAATGAACTTATCCATAATATAAAAAGTGGAGAGCAGAGTAAATTAAAAACCAGAATCCAATTACGTGTTGTTTACTAGAAGCATATTTGAGGGAAGGAGACACATACAGAGTAGAGATAAGGAGCTGAAAGATATGTTATTGTGCTTAATCTGAAGTAAAAAGAAAAAGAAAGAAAGAAATAGTAATCATTATCTCATACAAAGCTAAAACAAAAATAGATCTAATTAAAAAAGGTAATGAAGGAAATTACAACTTTGGGGCTAATAGGCAAAGAAGGAGTCCTACTAAGTTCTTTGTATGTCTTTTTAGTCTAGTAGATAGTAGATAGTAGATTTTTAGATAGTAGAAAAACTATCACCATAATTGATAATATGAATAACCAAACTAACAGAAATCACATGATTATCTCAATTGATGCAGAAAAAGCCAACACCCAATACTATTGAAAGAGAAAACAAAACACTAGAATGCAAAGGATTAAATGGCCTATTCCTTAAAATGATAAGCAATATCTGTCTAAAATCATCAGCAAGTATCATCTGCAATGGGAATAAGTTAGAAACCCTGCCAATAAAATCAGGGGTAAAGCAAAGATGTCCATTATTACTACTATTATTTAATATTGTACTAGAAATGCTAGCTTTAGCAATAAAAGAAGTTGAAGGAATTATAGTAGGCAATGGAGAAACTAAACTATTGTTCTTTGCAGATGATATGATAATTTACTTAGAGAATCCTAGAGAAACAACTAAAAAACTAGTTGAACACAAATAACTTTAGCAAAGCTGCAGGACACAAAATATATCCACATAAATTATCTGCATTTCTATATATTTCCCATGAAGTCCAGCAGCAAGAGGTAGAAAGAGAAATTCCATTTAAATAACTCTAGAAAACATAAAATACCTGGGAATCTAGTTGCCAAGACAAACATACATATAATATGAACTCAGTTATAAAACACTTTTCATACAAATAAAGTCAAATCTAAACAACTGAAAAATGTCAATTGCTCATGGGTAGGCTGAGCTAATATAATAAAAATGACAATTCTACCTAAATTAATCTATTCACTGCTATACCAATCAAACTACCAAAACTTATTTTTAAAAAACTAGAAAAACAATAACAAAATTAATCTGGAAGGGCTAAAGGTCAAGAATATCAAGGGAATTAATGAAAAAAAATGTGAAGGAAGGTGACCTGTACTAGTATGCTTCTCCATCATCACCTTCTGATCACTTTATGGCAAAATTCAATAGTAGAGAAAGACCTATTTTCAAATGAGTTGGCCCATCCATAAATTGACAAATATGGGTTGAGTCTCTATTGGTTGTCTTACTTCCCTAAAAACTAATTATTTTGCTTGGTAAAAATATCTTCTGATTAAATCTATCAAAAGGGAATGTAAATAGAGTCTATATACCTCTTTGAAACAATCAAAGTCATTGCAAAAAATTTTGCAAAAACTTAGAGAATTTTAATAAAAAGGAGGAACTATCTAAGAACCACATAGCGACTCTGAAGGTATAAAGGCTGAAAGGAAGGAAAAGATAACAAACAACAAACAGAATCAAAGAACTGGTAGGCCAGGGACAAACAGCAAAAAAGAAGATTAAATGGAGCAAAAAAAGAGTTATTGAGAAAGGTCACTAATCCTATAGGTATATTGGAGTTGAAGTCCAAGTGAACTGATGATACCAATGTACCCAATGACTCAAGAAATAGAAGTCTTATGAAATGCTATGCTCTCTCACATACTTTCTCTGCTTGTGCCTGTCTACTCACAAATACTATGATATAATCTATTGTCAGAATGCTCAAATATTTCCAATAATATGAATTTTTACTGAACCACAAAGATTTCAGGAGTTAGAGACAGAAAAAAATATGAATTAAGACTGAAGACTAATAAATGTATATACTTGTTGGGAATGTTCCTAACTGAGGACCCAGAGAAATTTTGCTTGAACTCTTAACTTTTCTTCCAAAATAAACTCCCTCAAGGCTCAGAGAAAACATGTGAGCCTGAATATTGCTTCTAGGCATAAAATGAGAATTACTGTAACATGGTATTACAATTTTAAAAGACAGTGTATTGTAATGTAGTTCATTTTAAAAACAGAAATGGCAAAATAAAATTAAAATAATTTTAGCTTAATATATAGGTTTAAAATCAGTAATTTTTTATTTTATTTTACTCATACGTACTTATTTAAATGACAACTTTGTAAAACACTGAATTGTTTTTGAATTCACTGTTTTTGTTACTTCAATGAACATATTTTAAAATAAACTTTATTGGAGGTTTGGATAGTTAATTGTCAAATTAAATGTTCTCATCCACTTAAAAATGTCCAAATCAACACTTTTTAATTGGGCCAATTTCTGCATATATGAAGAGATACTAATCATTTGCTTAGGAAAGACTTTTTTTCCCTCACAATAAAGGATAAATTCTACTTGTTATGTGTCTAAATTATCCCATTTTACTAAGTTCTGGACTAATTTTATTGCATGGTTATTATTTTCTTTTATAATTATAATTTTATTTGGTTATTTTCCAATTACATTTTTAAACATTTTTAACATTTTTTTTAAATTTTGAGTCCCAAATTATCTTTCTTACTCCCATCCCTCTCTCCTCCTTAAGAAGTCAAGAAATATGATATAAATTATGCACATGAAATTACACACCTTTCCATATTAGTCATGTCTGCAAAAACACCCACACACAAAAGCAGGAAAAATAAAATGAAAAAGTATACTTCAATCTTAAGTCAGGGATCATCAGTTCTTTCTCTGTAGGTGAATTGTATTTTTTATCATATGTACTTTGGAACTGTATTGGAATTTTTTCTTGATCAGAGTAGCCAAATCTTTCATAATTTGTCATCCTTACGATATTGCTATTACTGGCTTTGCTCATTTCACTTTGTATCAATTGACATATCTCCCCAGGTTTTTCATTGCTCACCATTTCTGATAGTACAACAGTATTCCATCACAATCATATACCACAGCTTGTTCAGCCATTCTCCAATTGATAGATGTTCCAACAATTTCCAATTCTTTATTTTTGTTCAATTGTTTTAGTCATGTCCAACTCTTCATAACTCCACAGATTCTAGAGTGGTTTGCCATCTTCTTATTCACCTCATTTTACAGATATGGAACTGAGGCAAGTAGAGTTCAGTGATTTGCCCAGGCTTGCATAGCTAGTAAATGTCTGAGGTCAGATTTTAACACAGGAAAATGAGTCTTCCTAACTTTAGGCCTGGCATTCTTTCCACTATGCCATCTAGCTGCCCCTTTCAATTCTTTGCCACCACATAAAGAGCTGCTATAAGTATTATTGTGAAAACACATCCCTTTCCCTTTTTCCTTATCTCTTTGGGATATAGACCTGGTAGTGATATATCTCTTTTTCCACAGGCCCTCAAACATTTGACCTTTTCTTTTTCTATCTTATTAGCTAATCTGTTAGATGTGAGGCAGTACCTCATAGATATTTTAATTTACATTCCTCTAATCAATAGCAATTTAGGGCATTTTTTATGTGACTCTTGAGAGTTTTGATTTCTTCTGAAAGCTGCCTGTTCATATCCTTTGACCATTTGTCCATTGGACAATGGCTCCTATTTTTTTTTAAATAAATTTGGCTCAATTCCATATATATATAT
>NW_025366484.1:0-5965 GCF_016433145.1 Gracilinanus agilis | reverse complement strand
AGGAAGGAAGGAAGGAAGGAAGGAAGGAAAAGAAAGAGAGAGAAAGTTAACCTTCATGGATGTAGATGTGAATTCAAGAAAACTGTCCATGCCAGTAGTTATATACCTGGTTACTCCATAAAGAGGTCTTAAGATATATGGAAAGCCCCCCTCTACCTAGGAGCACCCAATCTGACCTCCAGATCAGAGGAACTCATAAAAGTACAAATTTGCATTTGGAAGGGTTCTGAAAGGTCATCAAATCAAAAATAATAAATTCAGTATTTAGATGAGGAACCTGAGTCCCAGAAAAGTAATGTATCACGCAGAGAGTAAATGCCAGAGATGCGATGAAAACCCAAGTCCTATAACTCTATATTCAGTCCCTTTTGATTTCCCCATGCTGCCAAAAGGGATATATAACTAGTGAGTACTTGAAAAAGTAGGGAATTTTTTTTTTTTACTTTCCAATTGGGTGTTCTGCCTTGAGGATATTTCTCTCTCCATTAGAAATCTGTCAGTTGTCAATCTATCCTGAAAGATGAGACTTTCTTCCCCAAAAAAATCCATGATCCCAAAATATATAGCATTAATCTGACCATATCTATGAATAACTCTTTTCATTTATTTTCAAAATGGAGCCTATGAATTACAAGGGACTGCAGAGGTCATCTTCAGTGACTTCATGTGGTTTCCGTTGCTATAGAAAGCTAGTGTGGAATACCGAAAGGATATTCAGAGTCAGGAAAAAAAAAAACTATGTTTAAAAACCCATCTTTGCACTTCTTATTGTTTGAATATGAGCACACCATTTAGAGTAAAACAATATCTAACCTCTCCCTCCATGTAAACTAGACTAGGGTTTTTTTTCTATAAAAGTTATTGAAATATTCCTCTAGACCTGGTTGGCACCAAAGTTTGAAGGCTTAGACTGTTGGCTTTATTTCCTCATCCTCTGACTCAAAGCAACCACAAAGAACTGGAGGAGCTTTCAGGTGCTTAGCTGATGGGTTGAGAAGGGAGTTTCCATCAGCAGAATCAATATTGAAGAGTTTTTCAATGCCTCTTTCTGTTGAATATCTTTCTGCTACGGTTAAGTCAATTTCCTTTTTTTTAACTATTGCATGATCTTTAGTTGTCTCATTTTTTTCTAGTTTTGAACCTAAACTGCTTGAATCTGTTCAAGACCAGAAATATTTAAGCATTTTAAGCTTTAATTCATACACATACACACACACACACACACACACACTCATCTCCGTCCCTAACATCTTTCCATTTATCCTACCCACACTTGTGCATTCTCTGATATCCCTCCCTTTCTTTACAACATCTAGCTCTGAACATAAAAATCAAGTCAATTCTACCATTTCTTCTGGAAGAGCATGCCAGTCAATTGCTTTATGAATCAATTTACCATCTTTGAAACTCCTAAGACCATAAATCTCTTTCCTGTGGCCACCTCTTAAGCATCTATGTTATATCCTCCATTAGAATGTAAAATCCTGATGTGCAAGAGTTATCCCACTTTTCTGTTTGTATCCACAGGACTTACAAAGTACAAATTTTGGGTTAATGGGTTAATAAATAAGTAATGTAGTAATCACTCAATAAATGTATTTTTATTTATTCATTCATTCATATCTCTAGGAAACCAAGAGAATATTCCTAGTGTAACATGGGGATGCTGGGGTGGAATTCCAGCAAGATACAGGGTCAATTCCTGCCATCTCCATGTTACACTACCCACTGTCCATGTCCATTTTAGGTAGAATATTCTCATTTGATTCATTTCAGTTGAGAGCAACATGGCTTAGTAGAAAAAAATGATGGATTTGAAGTCAGATCTCAGTTCACATTCTACCTCTGATACTGTATAATCTTGAATTAGCCACTTAATCACTGACCTTCAGTTTCTTCATCTATAAAATGAAAGTATTAAACTAAATAAACTGAGGTCCTTTCCAGCTCTGAATCTATGATCCTATAAATTTAATTCAACAAATAACTTGCTACATACAAGATACGGTGCCATACTAAATATACCTATTAAAGACATTAAGATATAAAATAGCACAATCTCTATTCATAAAGGGTGTAAAATATCATGAAGTTGATACTTTAGTTCCCTGAGGGAATTTAAAGTCATCTAGGTGATGTAGTAGAATAGATTATTGGACTTGGAATCAGGAAAACAAGTTAGGATCCCATTTCAGATGCTTCCTAGCTATGATAACTAACCTCTCTCAGCCTCAGTTTTCCCATTTGTAAAAAGAGACTTATAACACCTCTTATCATCTCTCTCTAATTTTGAATCTAAACTTCTTAAATCAGTTCAAGACCAGAAATATTTAAATATAATCGCCATATACCCTATCAACATTAGAGCACTATTCTGATGTACCTCCTCTTCTTTCCAACTTCTTGCTCTGGATACAAAAATCAAGTCACTACTACCATTATTTATGGAAAAAGCTTTTTGTGCTTTTTCTCTGAACAATTTTTTGTTGGCAATGCAAGTTAATTGCTGCCTCAGATAGAGAATTTCTTGAGAGAAGTTTTTCTTATTTTACATATTCATCTCTTAGCACAGGGACTAGCACATAATAGGCACTTAATAAATGTTCACTTGTTAACTATATCTGCCTGTGATATGCCTCTCCAGTGCCCTTTGGTGATGAGATGCACAAGAATCTTTAGAATTCTGACCTCTTCCTCCAATCCTTGACCCTCAAAGTGCCCAAGTCTGCTACTTTGGACTTTGGGAAGTAGTGAAGGGAGGAAAGAAGAAGGAAGTGAAAGAGAAGAGAAAGTGATTGGTGAAAGGTGGGAAGAGGTATAACCAGGATCAATATTCCTGTAATGTCATATGTAAAATGTGTGAATTGGCCCAAATAACAAATAACTCATATTTTCATAGTTTTTTGTAAAGTCCTTTTTTTAACCCTTACCTTCCATTGTGGAATCAATACTATGTATTGGTTCCAAGGCAGAAGAGAGTAAGGGCTAGGCAAAAGGGGTCAAGTGACTTGACCAGGGTCACATAGCTATGAAGTGTCTGAGGTCAAATTGGAATCCAGGGCCTCCCATCTCTAGGCCTGGCTCTCAATCCACTGAGTCACCTAGTTGCTCCCGTCAAGTGCTTTTAACATGCATTATCTTATGTGATCTTCAAATCTGTGCTATAAAGAACCTATTGGAAGTATTTTTTCAGTTTTGCCAGATTCTTTGTGACCCCATTTGGGGTTTTCTTGGCAAAGATACTAGACTTATTTGCCATTTCCCTTTCCAATTTATTTTACAGGTTTTAGACACTACTTCCTTCATAAAGTTTTCCTTTATCCTTCTAGGGGTTATAGTTTTCTACTTCAAATTACCTTTTAGTTGTTTACCTTTTGCTATAGTTCAGTCATGTCTGATTCTTTGTGACCCCATTTGGGTATTTTCTTGGCAAAGATACTAGAGGAGTTTGCCATTTCCCTCTCCAGCCCATTTTATAGATGAGGAAACTGAGGCAAATATGGTTAAGTGAGTTACGCAGGGTCACACGGTGTCAGAAGTCAGATTTGAACTCATGAAGATGAGTCTGGCACTCTATTCATTGTACTACCTAGGTGCCCCATTGCAAGTATTTCTATTCCCATTTTACTAATGAAGAATCTAAGTAAGGTTTAAAGATATCAAATGACTTGCACACAGTAAGTCAGTGGTTGAACAGAGGCCCTGCTTTTTCACATATTTAAAAATTTCTTCCACCACCCCCTTTGATTCATAACAGAAAACCGTAGAGGGCAGAGTCAAGATGGTGACTCAGAAGCAGCAAAAGTTGATTCTTCTGGGAAAGTCCATCCACATCAATCAAAAACAAAGTGCTTCAAGGGAACAGAAAACCAAATTCAACAACCCTCCTGCACAATCCTCCTGCTCAATTCAACTTAAAAGGTACTCAGGAAAGGTTGAATTATGGAACTTAAGGAGAAAAAAGAAGGAAGGTCCCAGTGTTGAGACCTGGGCAGTCAGTGGGATCTCAGGGTGAGGGTTCCAACTGGTACAGAGTAGCTTGCTACCACAACTACTTGAAGCTCCGGACTCTGACCACAGCTGGTAAGGAGGCAGCTGGAGGAGAGAAGCAGGTCCGACTGGTCATAGCCTTCAGCCACCACACCTCCATCTTATCTTACAAGTTTCTGCCCCTGAAAGCTTTGGCCTCAGGTCACATTCAGCTCTTCAGACCAGCTTAAGTGACTTAATCCAGTGTATCAATAGTGCAGAGAAGAAAGAGATAAAGTTGAATTCTCAGGTATAAGGGAAAGATCCAACACCCCTCCCCCACCTAATGCTCTAAGAGCCTCTGTAGGAATCTGGCTGACTGGGATGCCAGGATGAAGGTACCACCACAGGAAGTTCAGGGCTCTGACTGGGCAGCTGGCAGAGAGGTAGCTGGAAGAAAGGAGTAGAGAAGGGGACCGAGAGTAACAACCTTTAGCCTCCACACCTTCACTTTCACATTCAACCTCTGTTGGCAGCTGGGGAAGATGTGGCCTCAAGACACATTAATACAAAAGGTGAGCTCCATCAGCCTTATCCAGTAATCAGCACACCAGAGAAGAAGTCCATATAGGGCAGAAAAGCCCAAACTTGAAAATCCAGCAAATAAACAGAGGAGCAAGAATATAGCTAATAAGGAGGGAGAAAGAAGGAAAAAAAAAAACATGAGTAAACAACAAAAAATAAAAAATAAAATTACAATTGACAGCTTCTATTTTGGTAATGAACAAAAAGCAACTGGAACAGAGGAGGACCAACAAACACCAAGCAAAAACTCAGGAACTTCAATGTATTGGACCTAGACTTTGGAAGAACTCAAAACACAATTAAAAAAATAATTGAGAGGTTGAAAAAAATTGGGAAAAGAACTTAAAAGGCAAAATAGGCCATGTGGAAACATGAACTAAAATAAGAAAATAGTGTTTTAAAAGCCAGAATTTCCAACTTGGGGAAAAAAGGCAAAGAAAGTAAAAGATAAAATCAATGACCTACAAAGAAAAATAGATCAAAAGGAAAAGGAGGATCAAAAAGTCAGGGATGAAATTCAGTCTTTAAAAATTAGAATCCAACAGCCGGAAGAGTATATGAAAAAAAATCAAAAGAATGAAAAAATTGAATAAAATATGAAACATCTATTGATAAAACAATAGACCTGGAAAAAAGAGATAGGAGAGACAATTTAAGAATTATTGGACTACCAGAAAATCATGACCAAAGGAAAAGCCTGGACATAATTCTACAGGAAATTATCCAAAACTTACCTGATATTCTTGAACAAGAGTGTAAAGTAGAGATTCAAAGAATCCACAGATTACCTCCTACATTAAATTCCCAATTGACATGTCCAGGAATGTTATAGCCAAATTCAAGAACTTTCAGATCAAGGAAAAGACAGTACAAAATGTTAAAAAAGAATCAATTCAGATATCATGGAGCCACAGTCAGGATTACACAGGACCTGATTGCACTCACACTGAAGGATGGGAAGGCATGGAATATGATATTTTGGAAAGCAAGGGAACTGGGACTACAACCAAGAATCAACTAACAGAAAAAAATTGACTATATTCTTGAAGGGAAAAGTATGGTCATTAATAAAATAGAAGATTTCCAAGCATTCCTGAAGAAAAGACCAGACATACACAGAAAATTTGATGCCCAAAAACAGAACTCAAAAGAATCACCAGAAGGTAATTAAGACAGGGGGAAAAATTAAAGGACCCAATAAGTTCAAATGATTCATATTCCTATATGAAAATATGATGTTGATAACTTTTAAAAATTATTATCATCAGGGTAGCTAGAAGATTTATACTTAGAGAGTACAGCGACAAACTATATAGGATGATATGTCAAAAAAATTTTAAAAACTATGGGTAAAAAAGAGGATAATACTAAGAGAAATGGAAAAAGCAATAAAATGAGGTAAATATATATA
>NW_025366483.1:0-9707 GCF_016433145.1 Gracilinanus agilis | reverse complement strand
AAAAAAAAAAGAAATACAAAATTCTTATCAGAATTACACATAGTCCGGTAGAACCGATTCCCGCATTGGCCGTGCCCCAAAAATATAGGTCTCATTCCTCAAGCAGTCAGTCCCTCACCTTTGTCAGGTGGTGCGCCGCATGCTTCACCAGTCTTCCTCCAGAGCTGCAGATATTCACTATCGATGCCTTCTTAGGTCTTGTGGATTGTTTGTCTTTCTCTGGGTGCCTCAGCCTTTTGCATCTTTAGCGTTTGATGTCAGGCTTTGATATTCCTGAGCCTTCCTTGTTCCCCTCCACCTCCATGCCAACGTGCTTGTGCCAAAACCACCATCAGTCTGTTTTCAGATTCCAAAAGCTGTTCACTCCACAATGATAAGAGAGTCAGTTCCCTCAAACTTGCCAGGATGTCTTCATTACTGACCTCGCTGCTGAATGTATGCCTTGGGATAGAGGGTGATTTTTTTTAAGAGACAGAAAGTAAGTGATCATCTCTGTCTCACCTTCCACATTGCTGTTGCTAAAGAAGGCGGCACACTTAGACTCACTCATTTCTAAGAATCTTTTCAGACAACAACTTTCCCAGAAAGATGCTTTCGGAGCGATTGTAACTTTTCCCCCTGATCCCTACTCAAGGGAAAACTTCCCTCACGTGTCTTCTACCCACCAAATTGGGACTTGAACCCCGTCAACAAGAAACTGCACCGGAAGGGTCAAGTAACTGACAAAAACTTCTTCCTTGACATAAGTGGACATCATTTCTGTTTTCCAGGCCAGACTTTGGTTTCAGTATTTTTCATGGAATCTTTATTGCCATCTTGGGAATCGGGACCAGGCATTTCCATTCTCTGAGATGGCGTTAGGTGGGGGAGCCAGGAGAAAGAAAAAGAAAGAGCTGGAGTAATAAGAGAACCTTCTTTCCTCCTCTGGGACTCGCCACGAGCAAGAGAGAAGTGGAAGAGGAGACGGCCTTTCTTGTCTCCCCATGTGCAAGTGATACAGCTGTTTGAGTAAGAACCTCCCGAGGAAAAGGAGCCTGGATCCAAGCGTGCCCTAATGTAAGTGATCAGCCCAGGGCTTTGTCTGGGCAGCTGGGAGCCTCCGGTTACACGGACGTGCTTATCTCTTCTCCGCCATCAAATATGTGGCCAGCTGCTTAGATGTAGTCAAGTTGTCTGATGAAAAGAAACAGGTTGCCTTGATAAAAAGATATATTTAATTGAGAGAGAGAGAGAGAGAGAGAGAGAGAGAGAGAGAGAGAGAGAGAGAGACCTTCCCTCCACCACGGCCTCCAGAATCAGAGTTTTGCTCTCAGCCTGCTGACTACACGTCGCAAGATGGAGTATTTTATCTTCTTGAAGTCCAAAAATGCCTCATAAAATCCTCCGTGGCAGAGACAATTCCTATCAGATTTTTGCACAAAGCAAGTGACTGTAGCTCAGCAGAGAACAGATTCATATAAAAATTTCCCTTTAAAAAAAAAAAAGGTACAGACAGTGCCTGGGAAATCATGGAGAGTTTATTGACTGACTGAATTGGAATAAAAATGATTCTGATCAAAGTCTCACATCCAAGATTTCTAGGGATTGCTACACATGTAGAAGACCAAGAACTCTTCTTCAGCGGGGAAGTGGCCAAAAGAGAGGCTATCTCCGAAAGAAATGCCGACAGTAGTCAGCAACCACATTAAAAAAAGATGCCCCGAATCACCAACAGGACAAACGTGAATTAAAACACCTTCAACGTGGAGAGGCTGGGCGAAGGGTTCCCATGGTCCAGCCACTTGGAAACCCACATTTATTGTGATAAAATGATTTCTTTTGTGGCTTTGTTAGGTGGACAGTTTCTTAACTGTGATCAAAACAAAACAAAACACTGAAGACCCAAAGACGGCCTTCGCAGGACAGGGACTCACTTCTACAAAGATAGAGTCTAAGAGGACGCGGGTCCAGCTTGAACAAAAGCTACCCATAAAAGAAGGCAACCTACCGAGGTGCTGGGGGCTCCCAAGACACCCGGTACATGTTGGTCATTGGCACAGTGTCTCGCAGGGTCAGTTATTGCACCCACGGAGGGAACGAGGATCTTCCTGGGAAGAGCAGATAATTTTTAAGTGATCCCTTTCGTTTGGCATTCGTCATGGGGGTAGTTCTGATCTCCTGGGAATTCACATTTGGTTTGGTTCAGACTCGAAATTTCAATTCACGTAGGAACTCCTTCTATCAATCTAGACTGGCATCCCTTTTGTAACTCAACAGTCTTAGAGTTTTCTGGGGAACTGAGGTGTTAAAAGGTGTCTCACCCTTAGGAGCAGAACTCAAACTTGGATCCTTTCTACACTGCCAGTAGTGTTCCAACATGTGTACAAAGAAAGAAAATCGAGTTATGGAAGTCTAATTCAGGCAGAACTGGAAAGGCAATCTTCCCGTTTCCCAGGCTCCCGCTTTGTGTCTTCATTTTCCATCTTCACTGAGACCTAGCTGGGAAGGGGGCAGCGTCTTCCCTGCCAGGGTCACCTTTCCCAGAGAGGGAGATAATGAGGAATGATGGGTTTAGATGAGTTCAATTCTTGGCGAGCTCTCGATTTCAAATGTACTCTCTCCACCCCAAGAGAGAGTTAATAATACCACTGAAAGGAGTTCACTAGTAGGTTAAATAAATAGGAAAACAAGATTGCTGGCATCGATAAGCTACTGGCCTGAACTGGTTGGGTTCTCCGAGAAGTTTATTGCTTGAAAATTTAGAAAGGGAAGTCTTAAAGGCAAGCCAAAGTCACTTGGGAAACGGCGTTCCTGGGCATAGACAGGATCACAGGCTCTCGATCTTAATTTGTCGCTGTATTTAATATTTGTGGGCCGCCTATGGGAGATTTCTAGGAGGCTAAGGGTGCATTACAGTTTCTGCCACTTGAAGGAGCCCTCCAGGATTATTGGAACCGTAACTACCGTGGGACAGCCAGGATTTTGCCCCGGGTGCCAAGAGCAGAATTTTACTTAGCATGAAGAATTGGTGGAAATCGAACAGTGAAGCTTCCGTAGTATTGACTTACTGTGGCTATTTACACTCCTACAAATCCCTTTTAATGAGGACTTTAAAATCTTGAGCACGTCATTGGAAAAAGTTCAAAGACTTTGCGCAGATCTTGTTCCCTTCACCGTGTCTGAGCAATCTGATGGTGAGGAAGACGTGCCAGTGGTGGTGTTTATATGGGACCCTTTTTAGATGAGAAGCTCCTAGAGGGCAGGGATAGGGCAGTGAAGGCTAATACAGTGGCGGTTGAGCGGACCTTATGATTGCAACGTGGTTGCATATACCCTGTCCTGCTGGTTCTGGCGTGGAGTCAGACGCCCACGGGCATCTCATAAAAACGCCCCCAGCTGCCGTCCCCCACTCTTGATGTTCTAGCTCCTAATTCTTAGGGCAAGTAATCCACAGCCTTGTTTTTATCGTGAGTCGTCTTGACCGCCCCCCCCCACTCCCCAGCTTGTTTCTGTTGCTGAATCCCATTGGCCCAATGGGTAAGGGTGGGGGTGCAGTGGCACAGGACACCATGATTCACGAGACATGCCCGATATAAACCTTTGGGTGATCTCCCAGCATGCCACTCTCTGTGCAGATGAGGAACTCTGGATTTCACAGTTGACACAACATAATATGTCGCAAACATCTCATCGGTTCTTCCTTCGATGACCCGTGCAAAGTGGCTTCATAAGCCCAACTGGACATCGTGATGAGATGTCGGGGTCTCGATGCCACGTCATACGCCTTCTCCCACCAGCTGGAAACGAAGGGAGTGGCCTTGCTACCTTGTAAGGAAATACCTTCGATTCCGATTTCAGACTCGTGAGTTTAGGAGAGGGTCTCCCCCGTGCCTGCAGGAAGGGCAGCCCTAAGGTCCTCTCAGGCGTGTGGCTGCGCACCCTAATCAAGACTTCCAGAGGACATTGTACAGCTGTTTCCAGGAAGGGGGCTCTTGTCTAACCCACCCTTCTGGGCTGGGACGTCTTTGTTCGCATGGGCGCCTCATAAAATTGAAGCTGGCTGCCTTTTGTTCTCTTGGCTGGTGGAGAAAGAGCAGCTGGGCCCTTTCCTCCTGAGGGAGAAGCACCAGGGGGTCCTGCCCTTCTTGTTTCAGGGATAAAGAAGTCCGCCAACTTGAACTCACCAAATCTCACTCTTTTCACTCTTCCTGCTTCTCCCCTTTTCACCCCAAGTCTAACAACCCAGATTGGACACAGTGCCTTATTTGAGTAAGCATCTGGCCGTGGCTGAGCATGCTGGGAGGAGTACTCAAAGAAATCAGAATCTCAGACCCGGGGAGCTTGCCAGGGGTCATCTAATCCGACCTGTAACTGGGGAGTAACCCCACAGTGCATCGTGCCCAGGGAGGTCATCTAGCCTTGTCTTGTGAATACTTCAAGTGAAAGGTAACTCGCTACCTCCAGAGGCAATCAATCCCTTCCTCTTTGAAATACTCTCAACTTGAGTTTTTCCTGACATCAAGCCAAGATCTTCCTCTATGCAACTTCCATCTTTTGGTCCCGGTTCTGGCCCCTGGGGCCAACGAGAACCAATCTAGTGCCTTTTAAGTACTTGAAAACAGCTCTCAGGTCCTTCCCCAGACTGTTCTCCAGCCTCACCATCCTTCAAGTGCTCCTCTGAGGTGATCTCTGCCTGGTCACCCTCCTCGGAAAGGCCTGAAGCTTGCCAGTGTTCTTACAAAAATTATGACTCATTGGGCTAGGGTAGAGTGCAGATTCCTCTTTTATTGGAACACATCATTAAGTTTATGACTTAACCCTATAGATTCATGCCATCTTTTTTTTTTTAAACCCTTAACTTCTGTGTATTGGCTCCTAGGTGGAAGAGTGGTAAGGGTGGGCCATGGGGGTCAAGTGACTTGCCCAGGGTCACACAGCTGGGAAGTGGCTGAGGCCGGATTTGAACCTAGGACCTCCTGTCTCTAGGCCTGACTCTCCATCCACTGAGCAACCCAGCTGCCCCCGATTCATGCCATCTTGAGTCCTCATTACCTTCCATATCACATTGTTGGTTCATATTGAGCTTGCAGTCCACTAAGAACCCCACCTCCCCATCTTTGTCAGATGAACCATAGTCTAGCCATTCTTTCTCCCTCCCCCAACATGCAGCAGTTTTCTGGGCCTCCGCAAATTCCGTTAAAATTTTCTTCTGAGACAACAAACCGTAAAACTCTTGTTAAAGAAAAAAACAAAACCAAATATGTTAATATGCTTTTTAGAGAGTAGCTAACTACAATTTTCTTTATGTTAGTAAAAAGCAGGAACATTTCCGAGGTTAAAAGCGTGCTTGCGTTAAACTCTCGGGGGAAACGCCCCTGCAGATGAACAATGTTCTTTTCCTCCTGGTTTTTCTATTCTCTGTGGAAGAAAAAGAGTGAGATCGTATCGAGAAATATGCTATATTTTTACATTAAAAAAATAGGAATTTGTTCATTTGTTTTGTACAGAATGATGTCTGTGTTGGACGATAGACAGTGACGGATGTTTGTAAGATGTACTTTTGATACCTTAGAAAGTTTGCCTCCAATAAAGTCATGGTTTAATATTTTGGCAGCTGCCGTCTCAAGAAATCCTTTCTCCGTTCGCCCTTCGGCAGTGTCTTCTGGGAAGGGCAAACGGCCACCTGCAGGTGACTTCCCTGGAGGAGAGCCCCGAGAATGGGCCGGCCCGGCCCCTGCCCGCTTGATGACGGGTTCTCTAGAGGGGTCGGAGGGGCTCACTGCCACTAGGGCAAAGTTCCCTTCTGCTGGGGGACCTTCAGCTAGTTCGGCAAGCGACACGCTGTTATTAAGCACCGACTGTTTACCAGGCACACACTAGATGCTGTTCTCTCCAGAGATAGAAATACAAAAGTGAAATCAGATCTGCCCTCTAGGAGCTTATATTCTTTTCTTGTAAAAAATGTTTTTTAGGAGTTTACATTCGAATGGGGCAAACTACATGGAGAGGCACCAAGAGGATCCGGAGTGGACAGATAGAGAGACAGGACAGACAGATTGGCTAGATGTCATCGAGACATTATCTAAGCCGCCATTTTTTTTATCTTCCCTATTAAGGAGACTGGATGGATGGATGGATGGATGGATGGGTGGATGGATGGACGGCTGTCATGTAAACATTCTGGGTGTTCCTTTATCTTTGCTGTCCTTATCGATGATAGCTAAAGCTATCCAGAGACATTGAGGCTCCCCTGTTAGAGTGGAAGCTCTTTGGGGACAGACGTGGGTCTGCGTGTACCTAGACACATGCAATATTGGTTACACGCACATGTAAACATCCACAAATACGTGCATAACCAGAAATAACTTCGAATCCTCCCTCAGACACTTCAAAGAGGCCCTGATGAAACTCAGGTGCAAGTCAGAGCAAAGGAAGCCCATCTATCTCATGGCACGTACGTCTAAGTCATCGATAGCAGTAGATGATAATAATAGCCATTCCTGAACATTTGTTATGTGCCAGGCAAAGTGCTTTATAAATATGATTTCATTTGATTCTCAAAACATCCTGGGAGGTAGATGTTATTATTATACCCATTTTATAATTCGGGAAACTGAGGCAGACAGCTGAAGTGATTTGCCCAGGATCACATAGCTAATAAGTGTCTGAGGGAGGATTTGAACTCGGATCTTCTCCATGTAGGACACCCCTAGTGGAAGAAAGAGAGAAAGTACTTTGGCTTTGGAGTTTGAGGCCCCCTATGTGACCTTGGTCAAGTCACTCAGACCCCGAGTGTCTCCATTTTCTCATCTGTACAAGGATGGGGTTGGAGGAGACGATACATAATGAGTTTTCTCCTTATAATCCTAAGTCCTTGGGTCAGAAGCTCACGACTTGTTTTCACATTGTCTCACTTGACTCTACAGTAACCACATAAGATAGGTGCTATTAACCCCATTTTGCAGATGAGGAAATGGAGGATCAGAGAATTGACAATCAGGGAAGTGACTTCCCTGGAGTCATTCTGCTAATAAGGGTCAGAGGCGACCTCCAGCTCTAAATCTAGGACCCAGAACTACCCAAGCACAAGGAAGCCAGGATGGAATTCTGGATGCGGAGTCTGGAAGACCTGCTGTTGTAGCTGTGTGACCCTGGACAAGTCACCTCTCCTCTGTCTGCCTCAGTGATCTCATTCTCATTGTACCCTCTAGCTGTGTCTCTCCCAAAAGAGAGATGCGGATGTGGGAATGGAGTGTCCGAGAGCCTCGGGCTTACACGCTCTCCCTGGCTGAGTGGTGTGACCAGTGCGAGGGCTTTAATCCCCCGGAACCTGGGCATCTGCTTCATTATCGATGGGTCGGAGATCCCTGCCCTGCGCGTATCGATGTGGAATGTTTGTGGATAGAAAAAGAGTCTCTGACGTGGCCGGGAGAATGCTGGGAGCGGAGAAACGCGTGTCGAGCTCCCTTCCTTGGGTGTAGAGTTTCTGGGGTTATTCCCAGGCCATTCGCGTTTGAGCCAACCTGGTGGCATCCGTTTGCCTGGTTTGCAGAAACCGGACACCTCGCCCCTCCCCGGTGCCCAGCTCCCAGGCTCCCGACACATCGCCGCCCCTTGCACGGCCCCCACCCCTGCAATGGGAAGAGTTGAGGCTAGAACCACAGCCTGCCTTCTCTCTTGAGGCGGGCTCTTTGGGGAAGTAGAGGCTACCTGCCATTGGCGGCCTCCAGCCAGAGGCCAGACGACCACTTGTCAGGTATGTTGCTCCGGGGTTTCATTCGGGCGTAAGCAGTCGACAAGTTCACAGCACCGAAGTCATAGGATTAAAGGTTGAAGGGGGACTCTTCATCCCCTCATTTTACAGATGAGGAAACCGAGGCCCATCGAGGGGAAAGACTTTGCCTGTGGTCACTCAAAAACCAAGTCTAAACGGCAGTACTTGTCGGACCAAGAGGGTTTCCAAATTGGATCATCCATGGAGGGACGGTAGGTATCATCCGGTCTAACTCCTCTTCCCCCATTTTGCTGTTGAGGAAACCCCCAGAAGGTCAAGTGTTTGCCCAGTCATAAAAATGGTACTCATCAAGATAATTTCTATAACTCTAGGATTCTGGGATTTCATGTATCTCATTGATTTTACTTTCTTAGAATTCTAGGCCTGGAGTCAGGAAAAACCTGAATTCAAATCCCCAGTATCCAATCTGACCCTGGCCAAGTCCCTTGGCTTCTGTTTGCCTCACTTTCCTCAACTGTAAAATGGGGAGGACAGCACCTCCCTCGCAAGGTGGTCAAGTTTGTTTTTCCATCTAGATTTCCTTCCTTTCTCCTCCTCTTCCCTCCCCTCCCCTCCCTCCCTCTCTTCTCTATCCTTTCCAATTTTGTTAAGTTGTGTTTTTTTTTCTTTGATAAAAGTAAATAGGTTGGTCAAGATATTCTCTATTTCTTGATTTAGGAAAATAAACTTGGTTTTATTCATCCACCCTTCTAATATTTCTCACTTGAAATCATTTTGCACCTGATCTTTTTAGATATTGTATTTTGTAAATCTCTCAGTATCTCATTTCTTCCCAATTGCATGTAAACCCCCCCCCTTTTTTTTTAAACCCTTGTTCTTCGGTGTATTGTCTCATAGGTGGAAGAGTGGTAAGGGTGAGCAATGGAGGTCAAGTGACTTGCCCAGGGTCACACAGCTGGGAAGTGGCTGAGGCTGGGTTTGAACCTAGGACCTCCCGTCTCTAGGCCTGACTCTCAGTCCACTGAGCTACCCAGCTGCCCCATAACCCCTTTTTTTATTTGAAAATTTTTACTTAATTAATTTAGAAAATGTTTCCATGGTTCCATGATTCATGTTCTTTCCCTCCCCTCTTCCCATCGCCCTCCTATAGCCAATGAGCAATTCCACTGGGGTAAAACCCCTTTTTAACATTAGTTTTCTAACCTCTTGAGTTCCAGCACTTCCTTCCTTCTTCCCCTACTCCATCCCTGAGATGGAACAATTCGATAGTCATCACAGGATCGGTAAAGGATCAAATCGGATAATGCTTGTAAAGTGACAGGCACGTAGGAGGAGGCCCAGCTCTGATACTGGGTTCCTCGGCTCCCTTTTCCAACTCTGCTGCCTCATCATTAAAGCTCAGTCAGACACAACCTCGCTGATAAAAGTCGATCTTTGTGAAGCCCTGAAGACTCCGCCTTAATGCAGCTTAGTGGGCCCTGCAAGCTGGCAGTTGCTGTTTTAATTTTTCTCTCTTATTGCCACTTTAATTGGTTGGTACAAACGGGTTCTACTTGGTTTCCTTTGCATCCGTCAGTTCATCAGTCTTCCTAATGCTTCTCTGAATTCTTCCTATTCCTTTCTTATAGTACAACAAGATGCCATTGGGTCTATACCAAATGCCACGTTTTGTCTGGCCATTCCCAAACAATTGCTATTGATGGTTTTGTTTCTAATTCTTTACATCATCAAAAAGGCTTTGGTCATATATCCAAGGATGCGCTCCCTCTGTGTGGGGAGAGGGGCAAAGGCAAGTTCCCATGGAAAGGTAACTGGAGTGAGCAGCTGGGTGGCTCAGTGGATTGAGAGTCAGGCCCAAGACAAGAAGTCCTGGGTAAAAATTTGGCCTCAGATGCTTCCTGGCTTTGTGACTCTGGGCAAGTCACTTTATCTCCATTGCCTAGGCCTTACCACTCTTTTGCCTTGGAACTAATACACAGTATTGATTCTAAGA
>NW_025366482.1:0-3692 GCF_016433145.1 Gracilinanus agilis | reverse complement strand
ATACATATATATATATATATATACATATATATATATATATACACACACACACACACACAATGAAATTGTAGGTGTTGTCCGTATCCTGAGATCTGGCCCAATATTCTATGCTATCAAGATCATTTGGGATCCTAACTGTCATTTAATGGGTTTGTAGTACCTCCTAGTTTTGTATCACTTGCAAAAGGGACAATTATCCCATCTATGCCTTTATGCAAGTCATTGATGAAAATATTAAACAGCACAGAGTCAAGCACTTATCCCTAGTGAACTCCACTGGAGACCCCCTTTCCAGCTGACATTAAACCATTAATAACTGATCTTTCCACCTAAATAATCTCTCCTCCATCTCTCCATCTTGTCCACCAGAATGGCAAGAGAGATTTTATTGGAAGCATTATTCAAATCTAGGTAAACTATATTAATAGCATTCCCTGATAGATCAACCTACCCTATCAAAAAGGGAGATGAGATTAGTCTGGAATAACATGTTCTTCATTGAGCTATGTTGACTTTGGACTATTGCCACCTTTTCTAAGTGTTCATTAACTATCTTTTTAATAATATTGTCTCTAAAGACCTCATCTTCTGTCTTAGAATCAGTACCATGTATCAGTTCCAAGGCAGAAGAGTAGTAAAGACTAGGCAATTGGGATTAAGTGACTTGCCCAGGGTCACACAGCTAGGAAGTATCTGAGACCAGATTTAAACCCAGGACCTCCCATCTCCAGGCCTGTCTCTCTATCCACTGAGCCATCTAGCTGTTCCTCTGATTCTTTCTAGAATTTTTCCATGAATGGAAGTCAGTCTCTCTGGATTATTGTCTGCAGACTCAATTTCCTTCCCTTTTTAAAATGTAAGATATTTGCCCTTTGTCAACCCTGTAGCACCCATCTTGTTCAGCATTCATACTTGCAAATGTTTTCTGTTTCCTCGGGTATATTTAATCTAGGCTTGGTGATTTGAATTTATCAGTGCCAATAAGAGCTGCTAGTTAGTGCAGTTGATAGAATGTTGGGCCTGATGTCAGGATGACATCTTCCTGAATTCAAACCTGGCCTCAGGCACTTAGTAGCTGTGTGATCCTGGCAAGTCATTTAATCTTGTTTGCCTCAGTTTCTTGTCTGTAAAATAAAGTAGAGAAAGACTCCATTGCAATATCTTTGCCAAGAAAATGGGTTCATGAAAAGCTGGACTCAATTGAAAAAATCACTGAACAACTCATTATCAACTTTCTTATTTCATGTTTCAACTCTGTTAGTCTAGTTTTTTTTCCCTTGTCCTTTCTAGCATAAAAATGATCCTCCTTGGAAGAATTGAACCTTCTTTCTATCATCCATTATCACTGTCCCATCCACCACTAGTAGTATCCCGTCTCTTCAGTGATCATTCCTTTTCCCCCAACAAAACTTAAAAATCCAAACAAACAAACCCTTTTCCTGGGTCATAGGAACATAATATCATGTCTTTAGATTTTTTTATCAACTTCAGTGCATTCAGAGCTTTAGCGCTCTTGATATTCTTATAGGGCCATTGCATGGTTTGGTACTTGATCTCCACTACTTGTTCTTTGTCTCCATCTTCCACATGTGTCTTTTTTTAAAAAAGAAAAAATTCATCATTTTTTTAAACCCTTACCTTCCATCTTGGAATCAATACTGTGTATTGGTTCCAAGGCAGAAAAGTGGTAAGGGCTAGGCAATGGGGGTTAAGTGACTTGCCCAGGGTCACACAGCTGGGAAGTGTCTGAGGCCAAATTTGAACCCAGGACCTCCTATCTCTAGGCCTGGCTCTCAATTCACTGAGCTACCCAGCTGCACCCTCATCATTTATTTTTAATATTTTTTCTTTTCAAATTTTGAATTCCAAATTTCCTCCTTCCTTCCCATCTCTTCCACATACGCTGAGCAAAATTATATCAATTATACATGTGAAATCATGCAAAACATATTTCCATATTAGCCATATTGCAGAAACAAATAAAAGAAGCAAGAAAATTATGTTTCAGTTTGCACTCAGAGTTTAAAAGTTCTCTCTTTGGAAGCAGACACCATTTTTCATCATGAATCCTTTGGATTGTCTTGGATCATTATATTGAACAGAATTGCTAAATCTTTCACAGTTGATCATCACTATAATATTGCTGTTACTATCACAATGATCTCCTGATTCTTCTCACTTCACCTTGTATCAGTTCACATAGTTCCTGCCATGTTTTCTCCCATATGTATCTTGTAAGCTAAATTCCTGGTGAGTTCCCTGTGCATCCACATTTATCTCTTTAGACAAATTCACCCCTTGCTCCCCAACAGGATAATTTTTCCTTGTGTCTTGAGAATTTCATTCTTGGTAATTCCCCTTCCCTCAGTGGGCTTCCCTTTCAGAATCTTAGACAATAGGATCCTAATTATTCCTTCTTTGAGCCCTTGGAAATCTCCTGTCTAAAAATCTAAGGTGTATTGCATACTATATACAGATTTTCTCATTTTCTACCACAAACTCTATGAGAACAATCAGCCCAAAGTTTCCCTCATGTCCTCTTAAACAGTTTAGTTGGTATGAATGAAAAGTTTAGAATATCAAATCCTTTCACTGGTTCCTCTATCTTTTCATTGGTAAGGGAAACCAAGAAATTATTATTTGCTCTGCTTTTGAGAGAGGGGAGAGGAGAAAGGAGAGAGGAAGAGGGGAGAAAAAAAAAGAGGAGAGAAAGAGAGAGATCTACCAAAACAATTGAAGCTCCCAACACTACTATATCATGGCAACCCTGTGGTTTGTTTCTTGAACTCTTCATCTACTGCCTCTTACAGGCTAGGTGGATTGTAGCATACTTTGATAAAAATACCATTTCTTGGATCTGTTATTTAACCCTTTTTAAATCCACTGAACTACTCCAAGGATGGGCATGCCCTTGGTCTTTTCTTCTCATTTAAAAATATTATGATTAATAACTTGGCTAAAGGTAAAGGCAGAATGCACATGAAAATTTACAAGTTGCAGAAAGGTGAGAGAGATAGCTAATAGATCAGATGACAGGATAGGATTCCAAAAGAATTTGAAAGGATATAATGATGAACCAAATCAATGAATTTAGGGATAAATATAAATTCCTATGCTCGAGTTTTTAAAAAAATCAACTGAACATGTGTGAGACTGTAGAAATGTAATTGGTGATTTGTATGTAAAAGATATAGGTGTTTTCATTACATTGAGACAAATTTAAATTCTCTATAAAAAAGAATGTTCACTTGACATTAGAATTGTCCAACAGTGGAATATGCTTTCTTGGAAGGTAGTAAGGTCTCCAATAATGGAAATATTCAAGCATCAACTAAATGATCATCTATAAGAAATGTTGTAAAGAAGTTTCAAAACAAAGGCAGGATATTGAGCTAAATGGCCTCTAGCTAAGATCCTGAAACCAAGCCTGAAACTATGCAGGTTATTTTTCTTTGGGTCAGAGGAAAAGTGTTAAGCTATATTTCCCCTATAATTTAAGAATCATTTTTATGATTTCAAGTGTTATTCTTTATATAGGATGAAAAACCCAAAGACACCAGAAGAAAGTTTAAGAATATTTAACACTGGGAAAAGATTATTTGCTGTTTGTCCTGTATTATAAAAAGCTAAATAAACCATGAAAACTAATATTAGTTCTAATAGGAAGGAAGGAAGGAAGGAAGGAAGGAAGG
>NW_025366481.1:0-4667 GCF_016433145.1 Gracilinanus agilis | reverse complement strand
TATATATATATATATCAGCTAATTAGACTGCACTTTATTTAATTTAGGGACCACATTTGGCAATACAATTTTTAATTTTCATTTTCTGACATTTTATAATCCATTCTCTCCCTCCCTCTCACTCCTCCTACCACCCCAAGAAGGAAGGCAATGTCACATAGGTTAGGGACCACATTTAAAATATATACATAGCTCAATGAACCTGTTCAGTGGCTTTTGAAATCAATACAATAAAGTATCAAAGCATGTCTGACTCACAAATACTTTATAAAGAATTTGTTCTTCCAAGCTCAAGATAGGGATGATTTGGTATTGGAATGACTGCCATCTTCTTTAGAAATGTGCTAAAAACTGTAAGAATAAAGAGAGCCAGTAATGAATGTTTGATGGAAGGGAGAATAGAGAAAATCTATATGGTGAGTCTCTCTTCCAGTGGTCTCCTGGGGCCAAATATACACTGGGAGACTTTAAGGGGGTGTCATCCCAAAACTGGGTGACCTGGATGGCTGTACTGCCCCACAGGAGTTGGAGATGAGGCTTCCCTATAAGACCAGTTATGTGTTACCCCGATCCAATTCTGAATAAGGATGTGGTTCATGCAAACCTCCCCTGATCAGTTAATTTCACAGCAGGTAGCCTGGCTTCAAGATGGAGGCAGCCAGACCAAGATGTGGTTCCCCTCTCCCTTGTTGTCTCTCAGGCACTCTGGAATGCTATCTGACTTATGAATGGCTTTTATTATTTGCAATTCAGGGATTGGGGAATGGGATGAAGGGCAGAGGGATTTTGGGGTGCCCTCTTCTCTATTTCTATGGGGTCTGTAACTTGGGTGGGAACCTTGGAGTTCCCACTCCTATGTTTCTTTCCTCACCCCTTCTCCTTCTGTCTCTATCCTTTTCTATAATTGTAAGTTTTGACTGAAAGGGGGTCTCTCAGCAAGGTTGGGTAATGGGAGAGGGAGACTAAGAGATTGCTTTCAAAATGAAGTCCAAAAACTTAGCTAACTTGATGGTTGAAGTCTTGGTGGGTGAGATGCGATGGAATGACTTTGATTAGGGAATCAGGGTTTTAATTTCCCAAAGAAAGATCCTCAGGAAGCCCTCAGGATTGGATCCAAGCTGGGATGTCCTCCTCCTCTTCCTCCTCTTCCTCTTCCTCCTCCTCCTCCTCTTAGAATCTCCCACAATCCTATCTGGTCTCAACTGTCAGCAACTCCTTCTTTGACTCCTTTGGTCCCATCCCCCTTGCACAAATCTCATCCTTACACAATGCAGGTGTTTTGAAAGACCTAAAGTAGTTTTCTACTTGGGCAGGTCCATTTCAACATTCCAAAATTTTTCTATGAACACATTTCCATTCCTGGGCTGTGCTATATATTTGCTCTTTTAAAAAGATGTGTTTTCCATTGACCAGGTATAGCCTAAGGCAAAAATGGAAGAGCCATTAGGAGACAGAGAAGCAGGACACAGGAAATGACTGACAAAGTACAAAGATAGGAACTAGCATGTGGTGGTTCCCAACAAAAAACCTTCAAGCACAGGCTAGATCAGTAATGGGAAAACTATGGCTTGCAGGCCAGATGCAGGACCCCTGAAATGTTCTACTGGGCTGGGAGACATTATTCCTAATCTGACGAATACAATGAGTAGGATACAATACAATGAAACTTCAAAAAAGTTGCCTTAGAAACAGACTGACAGATGAGCATTTCCTTTCTTTTGGCCCCCTCTTTAAAAAAATTTGTCCATCACTGGGCTAGGTGATCTCTTGTGTCTAAAATGTTCTTCTACTTTATCTTCACATTTTAAATTCCCTGGTTTCCTTCCTTGAAATCATAGCTAAAGCCTTGGCTTCTTCAAGAAGCCTTTGTTTTTTTATTCCCCTTGAAGCTAGCACCTTCCTTCTGATGATTATTTCCAATTTTCCTTGTATTTTATTTGTACATAGTTGTTTGCATTGTTTACCCAACTGGACTGTCAGCTCCTTGAAAGCAAGCATTGCCTTTTTCCTTTCTTTGTATTCTCAGGGCTTGGAACAGAAATTGCTACATACTATTTGCCTGACTCATCACATGATAAGGCTGGTCTAGAAGTGATTTCTATCCAGTACAGGTTGGACTAATCTGGCTTCAATTCTGATCCTGTGATGATCTATGATGTATTTCTGATAGGGACAAGATTTCAGAGAATATCATCATCAGTAAAAAAATACAGATTTGGAGAGGGAAGAATTTTTCCTAGAGAAACTTCTTCCCTACCCCAATCAAAACAACATTTGAGATAGTTGAAAATGAGAGATATATTGGATCCTGTGCCATTTAATCTAAGATAACAGCAAAACAACAACAAAAAAACCCCCAAAGGTTTTGTCTAAAATTTAGTTATTGAAACAACCCAGAAAACAATGAAGGTTGTTCAAAAAGTAACTTTATAAGGACTATTTAAAACATTGCTTTTATTATTACCAGCCAAGTAATTATTACAAATGTTTAAGCAATAATTTATTATTCATTTTCACATTCCCTGTCATTTCTTACATTACCAGACATGCTTTTCCTTATCCATAGAATAAAATGCATACCTTCAGTTTGTAGCTACTGATCTTCCAATTCCTACAGTAATCTTGGGCTTCTGTTTCCCTCCACAATTTTTTGCTTTCCATTGTGACACATTTTGTTGACTGAAAACATTCATCTGGCTACCCTTTGTTTAAAATACAACATTAAGGTTGTTTTGGAGAAAACTTAGAGATAAAACAGTACAAGTCTCTTATTGTACAGAAGAGGAAACAAGGACTCAGAAAAAGGGTTGGATTGGCCAAGGTCAAATAGTAGGTCCCACAATCAGAACCTAAACCCGTGTCTCCTGACTCCAAGTTCAGTGTTCTTTTCACTACATTATGTCAGGAAAGCAATTGTTTATAACTAAGGGGGTGCCATGTTGTGAAATGAAATAGCTGATTTATTTGATTATGCTATCCAAGCCTTAGCTGAAGGAAATGAGTGGTATAAGTGGGGAAAACAAAACAAAACAAAACAAAAAAAAAACCTCATATGGCTTAATGGATAGATGGCTGGCCTTAAAACCAGGAAGACATAATCAAGTTTTTTTTTCTTTGGCATATACTCCATGTCACACAGGGCAAGTCACTTTTTTCCCCCTTTTTTGATTTAGAATATTTTCCCATGGTTATATGATTCATGATTCCCCCTGTCCCCTGCTCTTTCCTCTCCCATCTGGGAGCTGACAAGCAATTCTACTGATTATACATGTATTATTATTCAAAGCCCATTTCCATATTATTCACATTTGCAGTAGTCATCTTTTAACATCAAAACCCTAGTCATATCCCCATTGAAGTACGTGATGGATCATATGTTTTTCTTTCGCATTTCTGTTTCCACAGTTCTTTCTTTGGATATGGATAGTGTTCTTACTCAGAAGTTCCTCTGGATTGTCCTGGATCATTGCATTGCTGCTAGTAAAAAAAGTCTATTACATTCAATTGTGCCATAATGTATCAGTCTCTGTGTATAATGTTTTCCTGGTTCTGTTCCTTTTGCTCTGCATCAATTCTTGGAGGTCATTCCAGTTCATATGGAATTCTTCCATTTCATTATTCCTTTCAGCACAATAATATTCCATCACCAACATATACCACAATTTGTTCAGCCATTCCACAATCGATGGACACTCCCCTCATTTTCCAATTTTTTGCCACCATGAAGAGCACAGCTATAAATATTTTTGTACAAGTCCTTTTCCTTATTATCTCTTTGGAGTACAAACCCAACAGTGATATGGCTAGGTCAAAGGGCAGGCATTCTTTTAAAGCCCTTTGGGCATAGTTCCAAATTGCCCTCCAGAATGGTTGGACCAATTTACAACTTCACCAGCAGTGTATTAGTGTCCCTCCAACATTTATAACTTTCCTTTGCTGTCATATTGGCCAGTCTGCTAGGTGTAAAGTGGTATCTCAGAGTTGTTTTAATTTGCATTTCTCTAATCAGGAGGGATTTAGAACACTTTTTCATGTGCTTATTGATAGTTTTGATTTCATCATGTGAAAACTGCCTATTCATGTCCCCTGACCATTTGTCAATTGGGGAAGGCAAGTCACTTTAATGGCTCAGTGATCTAGGTAACTCCTTAAGTCTATAAATTGGCAAAAGGAGTTCAAATCAATTGATCAATAAGCATTTAAGTGCCTACTATGTGTTAAGCACTGTGTTAAGCACCAGAAATACTGAAAGAAGCAAAAGACAGTCCCTGCCCTCAAGGAGCTCACAATCTAATGGGGGAGACATGTAAACAACTATGTACAAGTGTAATCTAGTAAGGATTTGATAAATGTTTATTAATTGATTGAAATAAAGATATTAATCTTGAACAGTTAAAATGGTATAGTGGATAGTACTGGACTTGGAGTTGGGAAGACTTGAGTGCAAATATGACTATTAGTTGTGCAACCTTGGTAACAAGTAATTTAAAATCTGTTTGTCTCTGTTTCTTCATCTATAAAATGTGGATAATGGTAGCACCTACCTCCCAGGGTTGTTGTGAGAATCAAGTAATATTTGTAAGGTGCTTTAGGAAGAAAAAAAAGAATAAAAAGAATAAAAAGAAGGAAGGAAGGAAGGAAGGAAGGAAGGAAGGAAGGAAGGAAGG
>NW_025366480.1:0-5116 GCF_016433145.1 Gracilinanus agilis | reverse complement strand
TACTCTTCCCTCTCCGGGTTGATTACACTGAGAGTAAGGTTTGATTATTACCTCTTTATGCTCTATTCCTCTCCTTCTTATAATAGTATTTGTCCCCTCTCCCTCCCATGCCCTCTTTGTGTGTAATAGAATATTCTATTTTCTTATTCACTCAAGTTTCTCTTGGTGTCCCCTGCTATTCACCCCCTCTTTCCCATCCCCCATGCCATCTTAGATTATTTAGTGTTCCACCCTCACCCTGTTAGTTATTCTTCTGATTACTATAATAGTGAATATTATAATAGTGAATAGAGTTCACTACAGAGAATTAAACATAACATTTCTCTACATAGGAATACAGATAATTAGATCTCACTGAGGCCCTTAAAAAGGCAAATTTAAAAATTATAAGTTTTCTTTCTTTCCCCTCTGTATGTTATTTACCTTTTCAGGTTTCTCTCGGTTTTTGTGGTTCGATATCAAACTTTCCATTTAACCCTGGTCTTTTCTGTGCAAATACCTGGAATTCTTCAATTTTGTTGAATGTCCATACTTTCCCCTGGAAATATATAGTCAATTTTGATGGGTAGTTGATCCGTTGTTGCAGGCCCAGCTCTCTTGCCTTTCTGAATATTGTATTCCATGCCTTGCGGTCTTTTAGTGTTGAGGCTGCCAGATCCTGTGTGATCCTGATTGGTGCTCCTTGATATTTGAATTGTTTCTTTCTGGCTTCTTGTAAGATTTTTTCTTTTGCTTGGAAAATCTTGAATTTTGCAATGATATTTCTTGGTGTTTTCCTTTCTTGATCGAATGCTGCAGGTGTTCTATGAATCCTTTCAATGTCTATATTGCCCTCTTGTTGTAGGACTTCAGGGCAATTTTGCTGAATTATTTCTGTTAGTATGGAGTCCAGGTTTCTATTAATTTCTGGTTTTTCTGGAAGACCAATTATTCTCAAATTGTCTCTTCTAGACGGGTTTTCTTGGTCTGTCACTTTCTCATTGAGATATTTCATGTTTCCTTCTATTTTATCAGTCTTTTGGCTTTGTTTTATTTGTTCTTGTTGTCTTGAGAGATCATTAGTTTCTACTTGCTCAATTCTAGCCTTTAGGGATTGATTTTCGGCTATAATCTTTCGGTTTTCGGCCACAATCTTCTGGTTTTCGGCCGTAATCTTCTGGTTTTCGGCCGTAATCTTCTGGTTTTTGGCCATAATCTTCTGGTATTCCTTATCAATCTGGTTATTTCTGGTGTTCAATTTGCTTATCAGTTCATTTGGTTTCTGAGCCTCACTTTCCAGTTGCAAAATTCTATCCTTTTAAACTGTTATTTTCTTGCCAGATCTCTTCCATTTTCCTCAAAATCACAGTTTTGAACTCTTCCATAGCTTGTGAGGAGTTTTCCTTATTTGAAGAGGGTCTGGATGGTTGTTTGTTCTCCTCCTCTGTTTGCTTGGTTGTCTGGATTTTCTCTGTGTAAAAGCTGTCGAGTGTTAAAGACTTATTCTTCTTGTTATTATTCTTTCTCTTCTGAACTTCCTGCGACTGAGTAGCCATCATTAGCCCAGCAGCTTCTCAGATTTATCCTCACGCTCAGTGTCTGTCCGCGGTCTATTGGCTCCTGTGGTCTGAGTTCTGGTTTTTTCCAAGGTCAAGCCCCCTGGTGGGCCCCCTTGCTTGATCCTCTGCCGGAGGTTTCTTTACAAGTCTCAGGGCGCTGCTTCCACAGTCGTATACCCGTCCACACTGGTTCCCCACTTAGGCTTTAGCTCCTGGCTGTGTCTGCCTCCACCCATGCCTCTGCAGTGCCTGCGCTCTGCTCCCAGCGTCCTGCTCCCGCGCTCAGATTTCGCGTGCGTTTTTTGGCTTAATGGCGTCCTAAGTCTTGCTGCTCTCAAGAACAGGTCCCGGAGCTGCCAATGACTCGATGGGTGCCCCAAACTTGCTCTATTTCTTTTTAGCTGGCTTCGTAGCTATAGATGTGTGTGGAGGGGGTGGGGGTGGGGTGGTTGCACAGCCTGTGATTTCGTGCGGGCTGTTTCACCCCTTTATAGCATGGAAATGCCTCGATTCCACATACCTTCCATGCTGTGCCCTGTTGTAGGGGTTCCTCCGTTCGTCTGGACTTGTTTTTATGTCCCCTTGAGGAGTTTTGTGTGTTTCGGTCAGGAGAGGTTAAGAGCTGCTTCTTACTCTGCCGCCATCTTAACCCGGAAACCTATAACACTATTTTAAGGGAATATACTCCGTATTCTAGCTCTTGAGCTCAACTATGTTTTCATTTATACAATATTGGTGAGATAGACACTTCCATGTTAAGACTTTTGGATCTTAAACATAAACATTGACTTGTCAATAAGACAAAAGAAATAATAACTTCACAGATCTTCACATATTAAAAATGCAGAAATATCAACTATGTTAGAGTCCACAATTAAACTTGAGTCACACTCTCCCACAACTGCACTCAATATATATATTGGGAAGAGTGAGAACATACTTCCAGAACCCCGTGAGAGACACATGAGTTCAACAACTCAGCAATTTGTAAACTTTAGTTTTCACTTTCTGTTTTAAGAATTGTAAATAAAAGCTTTTGGATAAACTTAACCTCTGTGTTGAACAGGTATTTTTATTACTAGGCTTGACACTTCAATTGACAAAACATCTCAACCAAACTAGTCAATCTACTTTTCTTACTCTCTTCTTACAAACTGTTCCTTTGCTCAGTTGAATTTACTTTACAACAACTGTGGTGCTGATCACTTTTAGCTTCAAATTTCCGTAAAGCATTTCTGAAATCTATTCTTTCATTTTTCTTTATCTTTCTGAGTTCACACTATGGATCTTCTCTTGGAATAGTACCAACTGAGCTAATGATTAATTAATTAAAAAAATCTCATCTTGAGACTATAATCAGAGAAATTGCATGTCCCTTCATCCTAGAAAATTCTGATATTCTCTCTCCAATATAGTATATATGGTTTATACAATTCAAAACAGACTACTCTATAGAATGAATTCTGCATCAAAATAAACTGTTTGTATTAAACCTCTGAAAAAAGAAAACAACTCAGTAACAAACTTTTGCACAAAAGGGCAATGACTTAAAAGGGTAAGTATTACATATGATTACTGAGGTCTCTCCTGATTTTAAAAGTTCTTTTTATCTATAAGATGCCATGGGCCAAAGACCTGCAGCTTTGGTTTCCCCAAGACCATGCCACTTTTTATGAATGGGTAACAAGATCAGAAAGATTCAAGTCCAAATATAATGGGTGTAAGATTAATATCTTATCAGAAAGCCTTGTGTAGCACTGTTCATATCTGAAGTGATGACTGCCAAGGGATGGATTTTTCAGTTATGACAGCACAAAAAACTGTTTTTTTTTGTTTGTTTTTGTTTTTTGTGGAGAGGCTGGAATGTGGCAGTAGATGCAGGTGTAACAGCATGGATATCATGTATGCTTCAAATATTGAATTATTTAAATAAGCTTGAATTTAAATAAGTAATTTTTACATGATTCTTTAGTAAAGGAGAGGTGAGCATCATCAATGCCTGAGGCGATTTTCTTTCTCCTTATCTCCCTTTTTTCCTATTCTTTGAATAGACAGAAGTTTTCCCCACTGACCTAAAGTTATGCTTAGTTTAAAGAAGACTGACTGCAGCAGTTTTCAAAGCTCCTTTCCAAGAGCAGGGAGAAGAACAACAAAGGAAAAAATGGTAGCTTATTTTGCATCATTCATTCAGTTATTCCCCAAACACTAAGTAATTAAAATGTTCCGGATCCTATGTCTAGTACTTCTCAGGAGACAGAAATGAATGAGATACTATTTCTGCCCTCAAGGAACTCACTATAATGACAGAGGAGACATACAGGCAGAAATAAATATAATACATGGCAGTATATGATAAGGGTCAGAAGAGAACCACAAACAGTGCTGTGGGGTTCAAGGAAAGAATTGGCTCTAGATTCAAGAGATGGAAGTAATTTTTGGGTAGAGTCCCTGTGATGAATTGCAAATGAGTTGATCCTAAAAATGAAGACTTGGTGGGACATGACAGCAGACTTCAAGTGGTCAAAGACTTGTTGTGGGAAGAGGCATGAGAATTATTTTATTTACTCTCAGAAATGAGAACTAGAAGCAATTGGTGGATTTTCAGAGAGAAAAATTATGGCTCAAAGTAAGGAAATATTTCCTAAGCATTAGTTGCCTAATAATACAATAAACTGCCTTATGAAATAGCAAATGTTCAATCTCAGAAGGTCTTCAAGGGAAGGGTAGATAACTACTTAATTTGTTAATCATTGAGCTTTTATTTAGAATCTACTATGTGCCAGGCATTGTGCTAGGCAGTAGGGATACAAAGAAAAAAGTGAAATGTTATCAGCTTTCAAGTAGCTTTACATTATGTCACTTATTTTGGAAGGAAGTTGAAGAGTATTTTTTTCTTCTTTGGTATGAATTAGAACTGTCCTTTCATGACTCTTCAAGATAAGTATTTGTGAATCTCTGGTTTTATGGATAGTAAATAAATAGTCAGAAATAGGGAGAGGGAAAAGGGGAATTCCATACAAAGGGCAGTACATAAACAAAGAGACTGAGATAGTAACACATAAGAGTGATGATAGTTTCATTTCCATAATATTTTGAGATTCTCAAAGCATGTGCTTCATGACAACCTTGGGATGTAGGTATTATAATCTACATTTTAGAGATGAGAAAGTTAAGTCTCACAAAAATGAAGGATCTTGTCTACATTCATGAACCTAAGAAGCATCTCCAAGGCAAGTACTCCTTCTGTCCTTTCTTGCTGTAGCCTCAGATTATGATGAGTCACTTAGTATTACCATGATAAGTCACTAGGCACCCATTCCTTGAGTTATGAAAGCAAGCAGATAGCAGCTGTTGCTAATAACACTAACGAGGATACCAACCTCCTTCCGTCTCTGAAGTTGTCCGTAGGCAACAGATATAAAAGCAAAGAGATTGTTCTGTGACTCTGCTTGAGTTTGTTATCATCTGGCCTTTATAGTCCTACTAGTGGCAGAACTGATTTTTAGATGTGGTGAGGGGATATGGGCAAGAGGGGGAGGGAAGAAGGGGGGAGAGAGAGGAAGATGTAAAGGAAGGTG
>NW_025366479.1:0-1699 GCF_016433145.1 Gracilinanus agilis | reverse complement strand
AGAGGAGAGGAGAGGAGAGGAGAGGGAGAGATCTAGCTCCCTTGTTTGTTAGTCAAATTTTGTTTGTGTTTTTTTTTTTTGTATTACGTACCCTGTGCTTTTGTATATTTACCTTGTTATCTGCCCTTATGTCCATATATCATTTTTTAACCTTTACCTTCTTACTTGGAATGGATTCTAGGAAGTGGTTCCAAGTTAGAAGACAGGTAATGGCTAAGCAATTGGAGTTAAGTGACTTGCCTGGGATTGCACAGTTAGGAAGTGTCTGAGGTCAGATTTGGATCTCCCATCTCCAGGTTTGGTGCTCTATCTAATGAGCCACCTAGCTGCCCCTTACTTTAATATGTCTTCAAAAACCTAAAGGGATCAATGAGATCATTTTGAACACTGATCCCTTAAGACAACTCTCTCTTTTTTTCCTCCTTCTGAAGAGTGCTCCATTCTTCCTGGGCTGATTTCTCCAGTAGAATTTTAGGTTATGGGATCTTTCCTAGTCTTGGAAATCTGCTCTTCCAAATTCTAGGTGAATTCATCCTGTGCCTAGATTTTATCTCCTTTTCTGTCTCTGTTGCCATCATTTCTACCCCAGGGGGCAGTTCCTCCTCACTTCTGAGAATCAGATCAGAAACTGAAGTTCCTCTCACTGGTTCCTTCCAGAGTTTTAACAAGGGCAAAGCAAGTGAGACCCTCGACTTAGGTCTGGAAAGCTGAGGGGTACAGACAAACATAGAATGTGTATCTGTCACCCCAAGCAGGCTGTGCAGGGTGTTGTTTTGTTTCACTAAGGAGAGTCCAGAAATTATTAATTGATCTGCTCTGGGTAGAGAAAGAATATCGGCAGGTGTCTGAATCATACTACTCTGTCATAATGCCATGCCCAGGGCTGGGAACCGTTTCCCAAATTCTTTACCTAGTTCTTAATGTTCAGGCATTCTGGAAGGTGCTTAGATGGCAATAAATAGCATTTCTATTTTTTCCAAATCTATCCACCATATTTCTGGTTCACTGCATTTCTTTGTTGCTGTTTAGGCATTTCTGTCACGTCAGACTTTTGAGACTTTCTTGGCAAAGATACTGGATTGGTTTGCCATTTCCTTTTCAGCTCATTTTACAGATGAAGAAAGTGAAGTAAACAGGGCTAAGTGACTTGCCCAGGGTCACACAGCTAGTAAATGTCTGAGGCCAGATTTGAACTCAGGAAGAGGAGTCTTCCTGACTCCAGGCCTGCTGCTCTATCCATTTCACCATCTATCTGCCTTGCATTTCTTTACACATGTGTAAATCTTTAAAATATGTAATGCTACTTCATGTCATCCTGCCCCAACCTTTACCTATCCTTCTTTTAAATAAGGTACATATTTACCTTTTAGAGTCATGTTGCATCAAATCTCAGTGACACCTGTGAGGTTAAATTGGCTTGCTGGAGTAGGGCAGTGAGATTGCTCAGTAGATAGAGAGCCAGGTCTGGAGTTGGGCAGTCCTGGGTTCAAATCTGGCCTTCGATACTTCCCATCTGTGTGACCTGAGGTAAGGGTCACACAACTCCAATTGCCTAGCCTTTACCACTCTTCTGCCTTGGAAATGATATTCAGGATCAATTATAAGACAGAAGGAAAGGGTTTGTGAGAGAGAGAGAGAGAGAGACAGAGAGAGAGAGAGAGAGAGAGAGACAGAGACAGAGAGAGAGAGAGAGAGAGAG
>NW_025366478.1:0-3977 GCF_016433145.1 Gracilinanus agilis | reverse complement strand
GTTATTTTCTTGCCAGATCTCTTCCATTTTCCTCAAAATCTCAGTTTTGAACTCTTCCATAGCTTGTGAGGAGTTTTCCTTATTTGAGGAGGGTCCGGATGCTTGTTTGTTCTCCTCCTCTGTTTGCTCAGTTGTCTGGATTTTCTCTGTGTAAAAGTTGTCGAGTGTTAAGGGCTTCTTTTTCTTGTTGTTATTCTTTCTCTTCTGACTTTCCTGAGGTTGGGTAGCCATCATTAGCCCAGCAGCTTCTCAGGTTTATCCTCGCGCTCAGTGTCTGTCCGAGGTCTATTGGTACCTGAGGTCTGAGATCTGGTTTTTTCCAAGGTCAAGCCCCCTAGTGGACCCCCTTGCTTGATCCTCTGCAGGAGGTTCCTTTACAAGTCTCAGGGCGCTGCTTCCACAGTCGTATACCAGTCTGCACTGGTTCCCCACTCAGGTTTTCAGAGCTTTAGTTCCTGGCTGTGTCTGCCTCCACCCACGCCTCCGCCAGTGCCTGTGCGCTCTGCGCTGGGCGTCCACTCTCTGCCCTCGTGCTCAATAAGCTCTGGCTTATTGGGGTCCTAAATCTTGCTGCTCTCAGGAACAGGCCCCGGAGCTGCCAATGACTCGATGGGTGCCCCAAACTTGCTCTATTTCTTTTTAGCTGGCTTCAGAGCTATAGATTTTGTGTGTGGAGGGGGTGGGGGTGGGGCAGTTGCTCAGCCCGCGATTTAGTGAGAGCCCTTTATAGCCTGGAAATGTCTCGATTCCACGTACCTTCCACACTGTGCCCTGTTGTGGGGTTCCTCCATTCGTCTGGACTTGTTTTTATGTCCCCTTGAGGAGTTTTGTGTGTTTCGGTCAGGAGAGGTTAAGAGCTGCTTCTTACTCTGCCGCCATCTTAACCCGGAAGTCCCCCTCAATTACTTTTGAAACAACATGTAAGGGTTAAACTGGGGTTTTGACTAAATAAGAGAGTTATAAATTCAATGTTGTGGTTGCTGTATTCAAAATATTATCCCTAAGCCAGAAAAAAAAAACTGTTAGCAGCTTTTATTTATAACAAGGAAGAGAAAGAGTTAAAGTATAAAACATAGGAGGCAAAGAGGTAAGGAGTTGCCTAGCCTACCCTAAGTGCTGATCCAATGAAATTCAGCTTTCTCCTGGATAAAGATCCAACCTCCATGTGGAAGTCCAAGTCACTCATCAGCAAGCTGTTGCAGGATCCAAGGAAAAGAGTCTCTCCACAGAACTCATGCTGAAGGGAGTGTCCCACTGAAGTGCCAATGAGGAGAGAGAGTCTCCTGAAGAGCCACCAAGGCAGGAATCTCTCCAAGCCAGAAGTCCCAGTGTCTTCAGCCAGGGTTCCACCAATGCAGCTTCTTCCAAAGCCAAAGCAGGAATCTCCACAACCAATCTCTCCAAATGCCAGGAAGAGAATGAATGCTAGACCATGCTGGTCTCTTTTTATACCCCTTTTTTTCACATCACTTCTTGTCACTTCCTGTCACTCCTCCTTCTTCACAGAAACTAATGGCATTCTTTCAATTTTCCTAGCACTACCCAAGGGAGGGGGGCAGTGGCCTTTGGAGTTGTCACTTACTCAAGTAAGTGACTTGTGAACTCTCATACTTAATGGCAAGTAGGAGTACTTTAAGTTCTTGATGAGAGGAGAGTTAATCCTATTTTCACAATCCTCCCTGTGATTCTTTGGGAGACTAGTCTCCCCAGTGAATCATTTAACACATCTAGCTTATACCGCTAAAGATCTTCTAGCTAAAGATGCATACAATATTGCACTTTCTAAGTGGAAACTACAATAGTTGGAGATAAGAGGGAAATAGAAGAGAGAGAGCAAAACCAATATTTGCTAGGCCCATTGACAAAAAAGCCGATAGGAGGTAGTCCCCTTTGGCAAAAGAGTTTACATTCAGAATAAATAATATGCTCAACCCCTTTAGTTCAATCAATTGCATTCCAAAGTTAATTCTGGATATTTTGATCCAGTGTAGGTTTCTTTATGGCACTTTCTTCAAACAGTTCACTTTCTTGATGAGGAGTTAGCAAGCTTCTTTTTCTGAAATTTCTCTCAAAAATTTTTAAATCTTGGATTTTATGAAAATTACACAGATGGATTTCTTCTTCTGAAAACTGCCCATTCATATCATTTGACAATTTATCAGTTGGGGAATAGGGCTTATAAATGGGAATTTATCTTGAAAATCTTTTTATATCTTGGAAATGAGATTTTTATCAGATAAACTTTCTGCAAATACCTTTTTAACCCGTTAACTATTTCCCTTTTAATTTCTTATATTCATTTTATTTGTGTACAAATATTTTCATTTTATATAATCAAAGTTGTCCATTTTATCCTCAGCAATCCTTTTTCCTTTAACGAAACCAAACAAACCTCATCTTCTATCTTAGAATCAATACTGAGTATCAATTCCAAAGCAGAACAGTGATAAGGGCTAGGTAATTGGGTTTAGCTGACTTGTTCAGGGTTACACAGCTGAGGTCAGATTTGAACCGAGCACCTTCAGGTTTTAGGCCTGGCTTTGTCCATTCAGCCATTTAGCTGCCCCTCTAAGGTTGCAGCTTGAGCTCCTTTTGTATTGGAACACATTCCAAACCAAAAGACAAGAATCTACTTTTTGACAAAAACTACTAGGAAAACTAGAAAACATGGCAGAAAATAATAAGTATAGTAGACCAAAATCTTACACCTTTTACCAAGAAAAGATAAAAATCAATACATAATTTAGATATAAAGGTGATATTATAAACAAATTAACAGATCATGGAATAGTTTACATGTCAGATCTATGGATAAGAAGAACTTAGGATCAAACAATAGATAGCATTATGAGATACAAAATGAATAATTTTGATTAAAATATTGTTAAAAAGTTTCTGCACAAGCTAAATCAATGCAGCCAGAAAACTGGGGAGAGGCAGGACATAGAGTATTACAAGTATGCCTGACAAAGGTCTCATTTCTCAAATATATGGAGAATGGCATCAATATGTAAGAATACGAGTCATTCTCCAACTGATAAATGGTCAAAAAATATTAAAAAGGCAGTTTTCAGATGAAGAAATGGGAGCTCTAATGTCAAGAGTTAAGTTTTTAATGGCCTTTGTGATGTTCATAATTGCTTTGAAACACTGGGATCCATCTGATAAGCAGGGACCTGGCAAATAACTTTACAATGTTCTGACATAAGAAAAGGCGATCAGTCCTGGAGTGCCCTCATTTCCCTTTTATCTGAGTCCCATCTTGAGGTCATTCCAAAAAGTTGACGGTATAAGCCTTATTCTGGGCAGAAACTTCCCATGTTGCATAGCTGCAAGACCCTCTCCCGCTTTCTTGAAACACTTTATAAAAAGGCCTGTCTCTAAGGGGCTTGGGAATATCCAATCCTCTACACGTGTTCTCTTTGAATTCTCTCTATAGAAAATAAACACCTTCATTGAAGAAAACCTGTTTTCTCTTTGGTTCATTTAGAGTTTACAATTGCAGTGCTTGGTGAAAAGGTTGACAATAGTTATATGAAAAAAGTGCTCTGAATCATTTAAGGTTAGAGAAATTCAAATTAAAATAATTCTGAGGTATCACCTCACACCTATCAGATTAGCTAATATGACAGAGAGGAAAAATGAGAACTATTGGAGGATATGTGGGAAAACTGGAATATTAATATACTATTAGTGGAGCTATGAACTGATCTAACTATTCTGGAAAGCAATTTGGAACTATGTCCAAGGGGGGTATAAAACTTTGCATACCCTTTGATCCATCAATACCATTACTATGTCTGTATCTGAAAGAGATTTTTTTTTTTTAAGGCTAAAGGACCTGTTTATACAAAAATATTCATAGCTCTTTTTTTGATGGAAAAGAATTGAAAATTGAGGATAAGTCCATCAATTGAGGAATGGCTAAACAAATTGTGGTGTGTTTTATTTTTATATATTATATATATTACATTTAT
>NW_025366477.1:0-2855 GCF_016433145.1 Gracilinanus agilis | reverse complement strand
CTCAGGTATCTATGTCTTTCTCTGACCTCCATGTCTCTTTGAACCATGTGCTGGCACCCTCCCTTACCTTGAGGTAGCCTCCTTTCTGCCTTGCTCCTCTTGCTGGAATCCAAGGTTAACTGAAACCATGTAAAGTGATTACTGTATTCAATCATACACATATAACATAACTTGGTCATCCCAATTCATGAACGCTCCCTCAAATTCCCATTTTTCACTACCATAAAAAGAGCTATAAATATTTTTGTACACCCTTAGCATTTGTTTAGCTTGGGATATATCCTTCCTTTAATACATTCTCCCTTCACTCTCCTTCTCCCTTTTCCCTCCTATTTAATTCCCTGTTGAGTGAAATATATTTCAGTACCCAAATGTGTGTATATGTGTGTGTTTGTATATGTTTATCTTTCCTTCTTTTGGCTAGTTCAGATGAGTGAGTTTCAAGTGTCAGCTGTGCCTCCTGTATAAATGGAATTAGCTCATCCTCAATCATTGTTAAACTCTAGCCATCAGAAATAATGTCACTCCACCCAGCCACGGGGAGGGGAAGATTAGTTACCCACACATGACAATAAATAACAAATCAAGAACAAGGTACTGCCCTTTGGGCAGTCCATAACAGTGTTGAGGCTGCCATTTGTCCACTTGGAATTGGAGGTGGATGCTATCTTTCAAATGTGATGGTAACTTCCTGTGGAGGCAGTTGCGGCTTTGAACTTGGTGTTGAAGGATCTCTGCTGAGACCTCAGGCAGCTTCTCTGAATTGTCACGTGGGTAAGTTAGGCTGACTCCCTTTCTCCTCCCTTGGCGTTTCTGGAGGCTTTACCCCCAAGGAGGTTTCTCTTGCCTCTCTAATTGTAAAAGGCCTTGTGGCTAGTAGCCTTGTTTAATTAACCCCTAAATTCTCATTCAGTCCGGACGTCTGGGCCAGTTTCTCTCTCTAAATTTCCCTACCTTCAACCTTCCAAATTGTAAATAAACTAACATACAAGCCATGCTAACTTGGGTCTATTTTAATTATGGACTCAAGCTAATCGGATTCCTGGTGACCATACCTTACATATCTAGTTTCATCTCTTACACTCCCCAGTCCTTCTCCTTCTTTGTATGTCTATTTCCTCACACTGATTATGTGAAATAATTTCTATGTATCCTTTCCTTTCCCCTTGTCCCAGTGTATTCTCCTTCTCCTTTTTTGATTCTTTTAAGAATATCAAAGTATAACACAATTATTCCCAGGTTTTGTCTAATTAGACTCCCTTTATAACCCAAGATGATGACAGGGCTCAGTGGGGACACATGAATCATCTTCTCATATTTGAATGTAAGCAGTTTTTCCTTGTTAAGTTCTTTATCATTGTTCATTTGTATTTAGCTTTTTATGTTTCTTTTAATTCCTGTGTTTGAACGTCAAATTTTCTAAACAGCTCTGTTTTTTTCTCAAGAATGCTTGGAAGTCTTGTATTTCTTTAAAGATTCATTCTCCCACAACCACCCCCAAAGCATTAAACTCAATTTTTCTGAGTTATTCTTTTTTAATTATATTTTTATATTTATTTTGAATATTTTCTCATAGTTAAGTGTTTCATGTTCTCTCTCTCTCCCCAAACCTCCCTAACCCCCCTTAGCCAATGCACAATTCCACTGGGTTCTACATGTATCATTGATTAAGACCTAATTCCATATTATTGATAGTTGGACAAGAGTTATCATTTAGTGTCTTCATCCCCAATAATATCCCCATCAGCTCATGTGTTCAACCAGTTGTTTTTCCTCTGTGTTTCTCCTTCCACAGTTCTCCCTCTGAACGTGGCTAGTTTTCTTTCTCATAAGTCCCTCGGCCTTGCTCTGGGTTCTTGCATTGCTGCTAGTAGAGAAGTCCATTATATTTGATTGTACCACAGTGTATCAAACTCTGTGTATAATGTTTTCCTGGTTCTGCTCCTTTCACTCTGCATCACTTCCTGGAGGTCATTCGAGTTCACATGGAATTCTTCCAGTTCTTTATTCCTTTGAGGGCAATAGAATTCTATCACTAACAGATACCACAATTTGTTTAGCCATTCCTCAACCAAAGGACGTTATCCCATTTTCCAATTTTTTGCAACCACAAAGAGCGTGACTATAAATATTTTTGTACAAGTCTTTTTCCTTATTATCTCTTTGGGGCATAAACCAAGCAGTGCTATGGCTGGATCAAAAAGCAGATAATCCTTTGTGCATAGTTCCAAATTGCCAGGCAGAATGGTTGGATCAATTCTGAGTGAGTTATTTTTGGTTATAAGCCTGTCTGAGGACCACTAGGTGATGCAATGGACAGAGTACAGACCTGAAATGAGGAAGACTTATCTTCCTCAGTTAAAATCTGGCCTTAGACTTATTAGCTGTGTAATTCTGAGCAAGTCACTTAATCCTGCTTGCCTCAGTTTCCTCATCTGTAAAATGAAAGAGAGAAGGAAATGGCAAACTGCTTCAGTATCTGTGAAGAAAACCCCAAATGGGCTCATGAATAGTCAGACATGACCAAAATGACTAACAACAACAGCAAAACCTTTGCCTTCTTGGAGAAGTTATCCCAAATTCTCCCTATAGAGGTGGCTACTAGCTCATATGTGATTCTGACATACCATTAATAGCCCTTTAGTACTTCATTTCTTACTTTCTGATTTCTTACATCATTTTTTCTTTGACCTGGAAACTCTAAATAGTTGTTATCATGTTCCTGTGGGTTTTCAATTTGGAGTTTCTTTCAGGAGGTGACCAGTGGATTCCCCCCCTCTATTTCTACTTTCCCCTTTAGTTCTTCCTTCCTTCCTTCCTTCCTTTCTTCCTTCCTTCCTTCCTTCCTTCCTTCC
>NW_025366476.1:0-5713 GCF_016433145.1 Gracilinanus agilis | reverse complement strand
ATATTGTATTAATTATATTAAATGAAATTATATTGATTATAATGAATTATGCAAACAAATTATTTATAATAAATTATAATGAATTTATATTTATATTTAAATTGATTTAATTCATATAATTTAAATATGAATGATCAATTATCAATGCTATATAATTGATAAATTATCAATTTAGTATATGAATTATAAATTAATTTGAAAAACAAATTTACAAATGAATGAATGAATGAATGAATGAACAGCATTTATTAAGCACATACCATGTGCCAAGCACTGTGCAGAGGACTAGAGAGACAAATTCAAAGCTGAGTACTTTACAAAGTACTTTACTAAGTAGAATCTTTACTATAAATTTGGGAGGTAAACTGTCTTTGACCTGATTTTATAGATGAAGAAATTGATAAGTGCTGCTCACAGCCACATAAGAGTACCAGAACCAAGACTGAAACCTGATTCTTCTCACTCTAGATCTAGATCTAAGATTTTGAGGTGGCTAGATAGATCAGTGGACCTGGAGTCAAGATGTTGTGGTTGTTTGGTCATTTTTAGTTGTTTCTGACTCTTCATGACTCTTTTTCAGAGTTTTCCTGGCAAAGATACTGGAATGGTTTGCCATTTCCTTCTCCAGCTCATTTTACAGATGAAGAAACTGAGGCAGACAGAATTAAGTGACTTGCCTAGAGTTACCAACCAGTAAGTATCTGAGGCTGAATTTGAACTCATGTCTTCCTGGCTCCAGGCCAAGCATTCTATTCAATGCACTATTTAGCTGCCTGGAATCAAGAAGATCTGAGTTCAAATTGGACTTCAGACACTTAACTAGCTATGTGACCCAGAGCAAGTTGTTTAACCATTGTCTACCTCAGTTTTCTCAGGTGTAAAAGGGGAATAATAATAGCACCTATCTCCCAGGTTTGTTGTGAGGATCAAATGAGATAATCATGATCTAATTTGTAAAGTGCTCGGAGAATTCGAAATATTAGAGCTATCATTCTATTCTATCACCTAGTTTCCTAAGTATTTGAAAAAGCTCTGATGCTGCTGGATAAATAAGGTGTTATTATATATAAGAATGGATAAATAATGAAGATGACTCTACAAATCTTCATGTACAAGAACACAGGCCTGGTAGGGTAGACAAAGGCTGTGTTGGTAATAGGAAGGTGTGAAAATTAGTAATTTGTTGAGAAATGAGTGCTCAAAATCAGGGAGAGTTTCATGAGACAGGTAACTTGAGCAGAGCTTTGAAGAAAGAAATGAAAATGGTTTGGTTCAGGGGAGCAGGCAGGGGTTCCAGGCATGTGGAATTTTCTGTGCCAAGACCTGGTGGCAGGAGAAAATGAGCATAGAAGGGGGCAAGGTTTGCCTAGCCAGAGCAGATGGTGAAGGCAATGGAGTTTCTGGCAATGAGTTTGACTGGTGAAATGTTTTGAATCCCACAGAAAGGAGATTGGCATTCGTTTGTAAGGAAATTCAATTCAATAAGATAGGTTCTGCAGAATTGCGTGCAGAAAATCTCATTTGTCTTGGGCTTTGCTTTGACTTAGGATCATAGGTTTAGAGTGTAAAGGAACCTCAGAGGTTACCTAATCTGCTCCATCACAGATTTTACACATGAGGAAACTGAGGCTCAGAGGGGTTAAGTGACTTGCCCAAGGTCATAGCAACTTTTGATTCCAAATCAACATTTCCATAACCCTCACTCCTGTGATTTTCTACCCTTAGAATGTCTCTCCCTCATCCTCAACTTTAAGCAGTTAATCCATCCTTCCTTCCTTCCTTCCTTCCTTCCTTCCTTCTTTCCTTCTTTCCTTCTTTCCTTCTTTCCTTCTTTCCTCCCTTCTGTCATAGTATCAGTTCAAGACAGAAGGGGGGGCTAGACAATTGGGGTTAAATGATTTGCCCAGGGTCGAATAGCTAGGAAATGCCTGAGGCCAAATTTGAACCCAGGTCCTCCAAACTCAGGGCCTGGCTATTTATCTACTATGCTACCTAGCTGCCCCCTACCTATCTTTCAAGATCTAACAGATGGCACATGTTTTATTTTAGGGCTGAAATCCCAAAGAAGGAGACTTTAGAGGAAGCTGGACTACAAAATGATGGCTTTTGACTCCTTTCTCTTCCTGCCTCTTCCTTTTTGCTGTAGTCCTGAATGTGGAAGAAACTACCTAGACAAAAGGCACAGTGCAGAATGAAAGAAAGGACTGGTCCGCTCATTCCAAGGTCTGATCTTGTCACTTCCCTCTTTAGAAACTTTCAATGGCTCTTGAGCCCCTGAATCTTACATTCAAGGCCCTCCACAAACTGCCCCCAACCTGCCTGTCTAGCCTTGTATCACTCTACTTATTTGAGATTCCTTTTTACTGGAGACTTTGATAGATTTATATTTTTATCAACTTGGTCACTTCCCTAATGGAAATTATAATCCCATTTGTGCTCTTTAACGCTGTGTCTTATAAATAGTAGGTTTATAATAGATATTGCTCTGTGATACCTATCTGTGTTTTTTCATAAATCCTCCATTGGGCATCCCTCCAATAAACCGAAGCTTACTATCTAAGGGGTACAGAGGTAACACCCTGACGGTGCATCTGTTGTCTCTTGTTATTGCTACACAACCACATCACTTTTTCTTCTAGTCATATATGTCCTTGATGATATCTTCGATGTGCCTTCTTGCATGCAAATCACTGGTAACAAGCTGTACACAGCCTACTTATCCCCACGGTGGATCTTTCCATTACTCTTTGGGTTGTTGGTAATTTCGATTCTTCTGACATCATAGTGTTCCATGATTCACCTGGTCATACGCCATCCCTGGGCAAATATCTATGTTAACTAGATGGGTTTTTTGCAGCACTAAGTAGTTTAGAATGATTAAAAGTGCTGTGGAATTTCCCACACTGGGCTGTAGGATCCCTGGCCTCAGAGGCCATCTAGTCCAAGTCCCTCATTTTGCAAGCGGGCAAACCCAGTCCTAGGAAATGTCTTGTCTCAGGGTAAAGAGGTAGAAGTGGGATTTAATGCCAGTCAATAGACTTTCCCCATACCATGTTCTCTTCTTCCTTCTCAACTCAGAACCAAGCTAGTTATCGATTGTCAGTGTCTGTCCAAAGTTTTACGCACATACACATGTACATGCATGTATACACGTATATGATGGACTGCTCATCTGGCTGCCTGCTATAGTCTAGTGAATATATGATTTCTATCCATTTTGCTTTTCAATCCTGATTAAAGCAGTTTTGTTTTGATGAGTAGCTATCATGGTGAATGAATAAATGAAAAGCACTTATTAAAAGCTTATTAGGAGGCAGCTAGGTGGAGATGGGAGGTGCTGGGTTCAAATTGGATCTCAGATACTTCCTAGCCATGTGACCTTGGGCAAGTCACTTAACCCCCATTGCCTAGCCCTTACTGTGCTTCTGCCTTGGAACCAATACCTTAGTATTGATTCTAAGATGGGAGGGAAAGTTGTTTTTTTTTTTTTTCCTATTGTTGTTGTTCTAAACCCATGAGGCACAGTCTAGTAGAGCAGGGCCAGAAAGATAGAGTGGGCTACCTGACTTTGTATTCTTGGTGCTCATTTCATGGTCTGAGGTCAGATTTGAACCTAAGACCTCCTCTCTCTAGGTTTGCCTCTCAATCCACTGAGCCACTCAGCTGCACCCCCACCCTACCCCTTTTTTTTTAAAAAGAGATTACTAATGGGCAGTTAGGTAGCACAGTAGATAGAGTGCCAGAGTTGGAGGGAGGAGGTCCAAGGTCCAAATCTGGTCTTAGACTCTTCCTAACTGTGTGAACCTGGGCTAGTCACTTAATCCTAATTGCCTAGCTCTCACCCTTCTTTCTTAGAGTTGTTACTAAGACAGAAAGCAAAGGTTTATTTATTTATCTGTTTGTTTATTTTTAAAAGTTTATTGGGGGCAGCTGGGGAACTCAGTGAATTGAGAACCAGGCCTAGAGATGGGAGGTCCTGGGTTCAAATGTGACCTCAGACACTTTCTGGCTGTGTGCTCTTAGGAAAGTCACTTAACCTCCCATTGCCTAGCCCTTACGGCTCTTCTGCCTTGGAACCAATACACAATATTGATTCTAAGGTGGAGGAGGTAGTAGCACTCTGCTAAGTATTGGGGACACAAATATAAAAGCAAGATAGTGGCCCCCTTCAAAGAGCTTACATGTCTATTAGGGAGAGAGCAAACATATTTACAGTCCTGGTGGGCAGGCAAGCGTGCCTTGGTCCTGGGAAATCATAGAGATGGTGAATGGAACTTTATGACTTAATTGGCACACTCTTTCCGGAAGCAATGATAATATGATAGTGATTATAGTTCCCTGGGCAAGAGGTATAGCAGGGTGGAGCTTCAGGGAGATAGCTAGTGGAGATAGCGAAAAGCATGGACTAATGTTCTGGTGCCTAGGAAAATATACTGGGTAATGTGAGCCCCCAGGCACTGATTACCCAAGTGAAAAAGCTTGACCTCAGGAATTCACTCCAATGCTAAGTGAATTCAAACCACCAAGGCTTACTCTCTGGATGTCTGCTGGGTATGTGGCAAGAGGTTGGTTGGCATGGATGATCTAGTAGACCAGGGCCAGAAAGATGGAGTGGGCTACCTGAGTTTGTATTCCTGGTGCTCATTTCACGGTATAATGGAAAAATCAGCGGGTTAGTACCTGGAAAACTCAGGTTTGAATCTTGGGTTTGCCGCTTATAATTGCCTGACCATAAATATATCATTTATCCTTTCTGAGCCTCAGTTTTTAAAATGAAGCTAATAAAAACATTTACTTCAGAGGGTTGTTGTGAGTATTAAAAGAGATTTTATATGTAAAGCCTTTAGTAACCCCAGAGAGACAGATAAATACCAGCTATTATTCTGTCTCCTATCCTCTAGCCAGGTCGGATTAGTTATGGTTCCATGCATCCTGTTCAGCCTTACCTTCATAACTAGAAGGTGTGGCCCATCCTCGGCCTCTACCAGATGATTTCCAGCCCATTATCTTTCAAGTTTCAGAGCAAATGAGACCTCTTCCATGGAGCTGTCTTAGACCTCCCCAAATGCAAGGGCTACCCCCTTCTTCTGATCTCATACATTTTAACACATTTATCATAGTCTAATGTTTATCTGTGTCATTGCCTTATCACTCAGCTTAGCTCCTTGAGGTCTAGTCTAGCTTTAAATCTGCCCAACAATCTAGCACAATGCATTGAAAATAGTAGATTAAAAAAAAAAACCCAAAACATCTTTCCTTTGTTTTACTTCATTTATTTTTTTAAACCTTTACTACAGATGGATTCTAAGACAGAAGAGGTCATACATCTAGGAAGTATCTGAGATCAGATTTGAACCCAGGTCCTCGACTCCAGGACTGATGCTCTATGCACTATGCTACCTAGCTGCCCTCTTGCCTTTGTTTTAGAATCAATACTGAGAATGGGTTCTAAGGCAGAATATCCGTAAGGGCTAGGCAGTTGAGGTTAAGCGACTTGCCCAGGGTCCCACAGCTAAGATTATGGCTGAGATCAGATGTGAACCCCAAGATCTCCTATCCCTAGACCTGACTCTATATCCACTGAGCCGCCTAGCTGCCCTGGTAAATAGTAGGTTCTCTTTTTGTCTTTCTGTCTTTCTGTCCTTCTGCCTTCCCCCTTCCCTCCTTCCTTCCTTCCTTCCTTCCTTCCTTCCTTCCTTCCTTCCTTCCTTCC
>NW_025366475.1:0-2995 GCF_016433145.1 Gracilinanus agilis | reverse complement strand
TCTTATATATATATATATATATATTTATTTTTTTAAATTATTTATTTGGTTTCAGCTAGAAATTTTATTATTATTATTATTTTTTTAAATTATTGTTAATGATGCTCTCCTTGGTTTTGCCCTATAGTGGTAGAAAGGTAGCACTGCAGCTTAGCAGAAAAAAGGGAGGGGGGAGCAGAGTGAGTGCTCAGTGCTGGCCTCTAGTGGCCAAGGTAGTATTACAGCTCAGGAGGAAGTAGGGAGGGGGGAGCAGTGAAATGGACAAAATCTGAAATAGACAATGAAAGCATCTATGGAAGACTGTGAAAACCTTCAGGCTGATAATCAAGGTAAGTGGCGTTTTTTTAGTGTTTGGGGTATTTAGTATTGCCTTTTAAAAGGTAAAATCTCTCTAAAGGGAGAGATCGAAGCTTGTAGGGGGGCAGTAGAGAGAATTTAGGCTGGGGTGGGTGGAAGATAGAGGGGATCTAGCACCTTTGCTGAGGCAGAGGAGCCAAGCAGGGGCTTAGTAGGAGAAGGGATCCCCACTGAGCTGGGTTTTGGCGGGAAATTTTTTTCACTTACCCTTAGGCAGTAAGGTAGGCAGGATAGTCAGCAGGCAGTCAGGTTCAGGTCCCATCTGGGTCACCATAAACTGTAAGGGGGATGATGGGATGAAGGTGGGAGGATTGTAGGAAGGTTTGATGGGAGAAAGGAGAGGAAGGTAGAGGAAGGGAAAGGAAAGTAGCATCCCCAGCCCTGGCAGGGGGAAATTGACCATAGCCCTTTTGGGGCTCAAAAAAAAAAGATCAGAGAGCAACTTTAGGGTTTAGAATAGCTGGGTTTTATTTTAATTGGAAAAGGGAAGGTCTAGGAAAAACTAGGAGATAGATAGAAAGGGGAAAAGGCACCGAGAGAGATCAGGATCTGTAGCCTCAGGGCTCCAGAGCAGACCCTCCAGGGTAGAGAGCAGAGCTTTCAGGGTAGAGGGAGGGTAGAGCCTCCATAGTGGAGTGAGCAAAAAGGCACCAAACTTTCTCTTTTATACTTTCTCTGACATCTCCCACAAAGGAAGTGGGAGGTGTCAGGGGAAGTTGTAGCAGAGCCCTGGGAGTTATAGTCTCCCAGGGCTTATGATAATTCCAAATGACACAATATTCTCCTCAAATTTTTCATTTTTTAATTGTGTTTTATAAATTCTTGCTGCCTTGTGAAGACATTTGCTTCTAGTTGTTGAGTTCTATTTTTTTTAAAAAAACTAAACTTCATCCCTGTCTTTTTGGTCATCCTTCCCCTTCTGGTCTGATTGTCTTTATGGATCATTTTTTACCTTCTTTGCTTCATTTTCAAGCTGGCCAATTCTGGATTTTAAGACTTCATTTTCTTGTTTTAGTTCATGTATTTCCTTTTTCAAATTGTCTTCAGCCTCTCTTGATTACTTTTTGAGTTCCTGAAGTTCTTGAGTTAATTGAATTTTAAGATCTTCCAAAGCCTGTGTCCAAAAGACTTCTTCTATTTCTATTTCATTTGCTCTCTTTTCACTTACTTGGAGGAAGCTGTCAGTTGTCATTTCTTTTCTCTTTTTCTGTTGTTTACTCATATTTTTTTTTTCATTTTATGTTCTGCTAGTTTAAGCAGATGAATTTAATGAGTTTTGATGAAAGTTCTTCCACCAGCTGGCAATGGAGGTTTGTAGTTACTTTTCTGCCCTCTGAAGACTTCTTGTCTGTCCAATTGATGGGATTAAGTCTGTATTGATTGGATTATTAGTCTGTACTGCTTAACGTGCCCTGAGGCTAAAACCTGGAGAGTAAAAAAAACATGTGGGGACAAGAAGGAGTGTTTTTGCTGAGCTGAGCTATCCAGCAGTAGGGTCCCCCTGCTCTGCCCTTGTGTTTGATCTGGTTTTCTTTATTCTTGAAGCCCTTTGTTATCTATCTATGTGTGAGGAAGCCAAGTGGTCTGAGGTCTGAGGTTTGGCTCCCTCTAAGCTGCCATCTTCCAAGCGTTTTTTGCTGTGTTTCTCTGGCTTTCTCCTCCAGTCACCTCCCTGGTGCCTGCATTCAACTCCCTGAATCTGGTGCCAGCAAGGCCCTCTCTCCAACCTGGTGCTCTCGTCCTCCCTGAGATTTCAGGGGCTGCTGGAGACTCTATACAGCACTTGCTGGAGGGGTTCTGAGATTCCCCTTCATTACCCTCAGACCCAACAGTTCAAGAATTCAAGCCTTTTTCCTGGAGTACCTCTTTAACTGTCCAGCAGTAGGATTCCCCCTGCTCTGTCTTGTTGTTCAATTTGGTCCTCTTTCTTCTCGAAGTGCATTCTTTTCTGTTCTGGAGTGGAAGGGTGTAGAGGTTTTAAGACTGGCTCCATCTAAGTTGCCATAATGTGGAACAGTCTCACCAGCTCCATACTTCATCCAAGTCCAGTCACAAACCAAAAGAGCTCCTTCAGCTCCTGTTCATGAACCAGAGGAGAGGGCCCAGCTCACCAAGGTCTATTTTTAAAGGATCCTCTTTTGTGTCACTTCCTGTGACCTCCTCTTAGTTTACGTGTCCAATCACAACAGATGCTTTTCTTAGGACTGCCCTCCCTAAATACTTTAGAAATAAGACTTCTCTCAAAGAACATTGGTGTAAAAATTTTTTGATATTACTTCATTGTCTATGGTACATTTTTGCAAAATGTATTTTTCTGATTATTTTAATTTGATCTACTTTTGTTTTGTCTGAGATAACGATTGCTACCTCTGCCTTTTTTATTTTAGCTGAAGCATAACAGGGTTTGTTTCAGCACTTTATTTTATCTGTGTGACTTTTTCAAGTATGTTTCCAGTAAGCAACCTATTGTTGGATTCTGGTTTGTAATGCATTCTGCTATCCACTTCCATTTTATGAGTGAGCTCATTCATTCACATTCACCTTAATGCTCTTTATTTCATGTAATCTTTCTCTCTCTCTCTCTCTCTCTCTCTCTCTCTCTCTCTCTCTCTCTCACACACACACACACACACACACA
>NW_025366474.1:0-6653 GCF_016433145.1 Gracilinanus agilis | reverse complement strand
CTCAGCACCCCCTCCCCAATCACCCATACTGCTCTGGCAACAGAGATACACAAGTTTACTCACAGGCTTACAAAATAATTCAATTCTACCCCTCTCTAGAACCACAGAAAGGCAAAAGGCAGGATTTGGTTCAGGCTCTGAAAGCAGTGCACTAGGGCTCTGTACCCCTAGAAAAATGGGAAACAAAGGGAACTGGGATAGGCTATGTGGTTCAGTGGATTGAGAGACTATTAAGAGATTTCTTTCTAGATGGACATGAGGAATCAAGAATGAAAGGCAAAAGTCAGATAGAAATAAAAGGTGCAAAAGCAGGCCTCAAACATCATGGCCTAAACTTCACAACAACCTGCCTCAAATCAATCAATTTTTAAAACCCTTACCTTCAATCTTAGAATCAATATTGAGTTTTGGTTTCAAGGCAGAAGGAGCACTAAGGGCTACATAATTGGAGTGAAGTGAATGACCCAGAGTCACAGAGTGCTAGGAAGTATCTGAGGTCAAATTTGAACCCAGGACCTCTCCTATATAGGTCTGGCTCTCTATCCACTGGGCCATCTAGCTATCCACTGAATCAATGTTTTTTGCAGAAATAAATTACAGAATAAGAGGGTGTATAAAAGGGAGAATAAAAGTAAAAAGATAGAGGGCAATGTGGGATATTAGCTCATCAATTCAAAGACTAACAATGAAGGAGAAATAATTCCTAAATTCTTTTGGGAAGGAGAGATACTACAGGATAAAGGGCAAAGAAGAAAAGAGAGGAATTGAAAATGGGGGAAAGAAACAGAAAATCTTAGTTCAGTAATGAGAATGGGTGCGAATGATGACTAAGAGATATTCTAGAAAGGGAGATGGAGACTTTATAATGGGTATAATCTGCAGAGATTTAGAGTTTAGAGAGATCACTCATTGCTCTATGGAAAAGTGGAAATCAGAACCCCAGGAGGTAACTAACACCCAGAATAGTGGAAAGGTGTTTACCTAAGGTAGATATTTCATGACAATGGGGAGAGGACAAAAGTCAATAAAGAAATGCACAATTAGCAACATGGGAAAATTCCTACCATAAGGCAATATCCTCTCTATCATCTGCAGGAAATGATATTTCTAGGAGTTGAGGCACAACATAAAAAAAAAAGAGGACAAAGGGCAAAATCTATAAGACAATTACATAGAAACTGTTTAGAAGACATCTAAAACAGGTACCTTAAAAGTTCTAATTCTATGATGAATAGAGAGATTAAAGAAGGGCTAAATAAGAATAAAGGACATGAACCAAAGAATAAAAGTCTAGAAATGGAAGATAAACATTGAAGAGAATGAAGGAAAATCTTTTTTAGAAAAAAGTCCAGAAAATGAAAATTTAAAAATTAATAAAACAATTTTATGGAAAGGAGAGATAGAGGTGGTTTACTTGACTAATAGAGAAGAAAAAAAAGTTGGGGACCAAATTAAATAACTAGATAAAAGAAAGAACAAAAAAATGAACTAAATAACCAAACTCTCAAACTAGGAAAATAGGTAGCAAATTTGGAGGGGAGAGGTTTGAGGGTAATTAGAAGAGAACCAATGAAGAAGATTGCCTTAAAGTAGTTGCAGTCTAATAAACAAACCATCAAAAACCAAAAGAATTTCTCTGTCATTATAATAACATCCAAGAGACAATAATGGAAAAGATGATTCATTCCAAATAACTACAAAATTCATAAAGTATCTGGAAAACCAAGGTACCAAATACAAAATACAAGATTCCATTATAAAGGGTTTTATAAAAAGTTAATTTATACTTTTTGTTTCTAAACCTATCAGATTATTAAAGGTGTGTTCTATAGAACTTGATAAAATAATAACAAAATTCACTTTTGGGGAGATGGGGTGAGGGACCACAGAGCTTTAAGAGAAAGGGCAGGAAGAGGAGGTGGAAAGAGAGAGACAAAGAGAGAGAGAGACAGACAGAGAGACAGACAGAGAGACAAAGAGAGAGAGAGACAGAGACAGAGACAGAAACAGAGACAGAGACAGAGAGACAGAGAGAGAAACTATCATAAAATTAACATAGGTGTTTTTTTGGAATATAAATTCTTCAGAATTCTTCATGTAAAGTCAAATTTGCATAATTTGAACTGTACATAGTACAAGTCTTGGGAAAGGGAAGGAGAGTGGAATTAAAGGAAGCCAAGCAAATGTATAACTCTAAGTAAAGTTTAAAACAAAAAAAGGCAACTCATTGAAAACTCAAAGAAATTTTAATAGGTTCTTATAATAAATTCTAAAGAAAAAATTCTTAAATTGTTTTGTATGATGGGAAAACAACCAAAGAGGTCAATATATTTAATCCAAATATATACCCTTGCCATTCCTAACTGCAATTCAGCTAGAGGGGAGGGAAAAGAAAGGAAGGGGGAAGGAAAGAAAGGGGAGAAGGAAGAAAACATTCCTCCAAATCTGTCTTTCTCACTTGTAAAGGCCTCTTAAATGTGTCAGAACCTGATTGCATTAAGCTCTCCTGCTGGCTGTACCCTACAAATCCCCCACTAATGATCTCTTGAATTGATTTTTGAGAAATGGTTCTGTATTACAGCCACATAAGTCAGCATGAACCCAAAAGGACCTAAAAGTCAGCCCTCTTTCAAGCTAAAAGAATAAATCACATCAATGGGAATTTAAAAATAGACAATATGATCCAATTCGCCTGTAAAAATGACCCCAAACAGGCATAAGCATGGTTTAGTGATTTTGAAGCATTAAAGTCAGGAAACCTGGGTTAAAATCCTAGCTCTATCATTAACTAGATGTGTAACCTTAGGAAAACTGTGGACCATGGAATTAGTTTTGGAACAGCCATTAGAAATCATCTAACTCAGCCCTCATGTTGGGGAAATACTCCTATTATTCAAATATCATAATGTCTCCTGAGCCCCAACTGGTATGCTTTCCACTTACACAAAATCAGTTGCCATAAAACCATTAACAATTAGACATAAAACATTTGCTAAAAGCAAATGCAATCATAACATTTATTCTACAGAAGGTAAAGTGGGAATAATCAAATACCATAGTTATTCAAGAGGAGATAAAAGCTGGAATAATCAAAACATCAGAGTCTTTCCATGAACACATCAGGTCCTGCATTCTTCTAACTTTTCTATCTTTTGATTTTGGTCTAATATTTTTTGCTTTGCATTGAAATTTTGAGTTCTATTTCTTTCATTCCTTGTCTTGCTCTGAGAATGGTAATCAATCCATGTTATACTGCCTCTAGGGAAAAAAAATTCAGCCATTGACTGTTTCATGTACCCCTCACCATCTTTTTTGACTTCTAAGATTATAATTCTCTTCCCTGACTAATGCTCCCCAATGTTACCTTCTCATTAAAACATATTTCATTCATATGAGTCTTTTCTTACAACAGGGACCAATATAAAAAAATGTTTTATATGATAATACATGTATAACACAGATAAATCACTTACAATCTCTAAGAAGGGGGAAGGAAGGGAGGGAGGAAGACAATTGGGATCTCATAATTTCAGAAAACATATGTTGAAAATTATTACATGTAATTGGGAAAATAAAATCTCTTTAATAAATAAATAGAGATGTTGATTGGATAACCACATATCCACTGCACTCCACCCAACCAAAAAAAAGAACAAAATTCCTTGAGGGCTGGGACTGTATATCCCTTTTGTACCTGTGTTAGTTTGCCTAAAATAGGCTTGATACCTAGTAAGTGCTTAATAATTGCTTTTTGTTCTCTTAATTCATCCTTTCTTTTTTTTTTTTTAAGATATCTAATGCTTTGCTGAAGTTTCTGAGCTTTTCTTTTAATATATTCTCCTTCTGAGTTCTTCACTAAGATTTCTGACTTTTCTTTTTATCTTTTTCTCTAGTTATTTTTATTAGACCTTCCAATCACTCACAGATTCTTGTGGTCATTTCATTTTCTTTCTGAGGCTCTGATTTTAGATATTATAAGATTATACAATTCTCTTCGAGTGTGCTCTTGGAATTTTCTTATTCCACGGTATTTCTGAATTAAATTAAGAATGTTTGTTTGTTTTCTCATTTCCTCAGTCCTTCTGTTTTCTCCCTATGGAACTTGCCTTGTGGGGATTTTTTTCTTCTGTAGTAAGAACATCTGTGACCAAAAAAAGAAAAGTTTTCCCCTAAAAAGGCAATGAAGCCATACTAGCGACTTAGCTGGTCCTGAAGACTACAGTTTGAACCATTCACATACCTTTCTAGTTGCCTAAGGCATAAAAGTCCAGTACAAGAGTAGGTGATGCTATTTAGATTTGACAGAATTTCCACTATCAAGAGAGTCAATGACCCTTCATATCTGGCATAACATCATGGCAAATGTGTGTGCCCACCTGAACCAAACCTGTACCTTTGCCAAAGATTCTTTCCGCACTATTGTTAAGTTAATGACTTTTGTTAATTGTTATATGATTTACCATTATTCAATTTTATTTTGATCCTTTGCCTGAGGCACTGGAGCAGTCTAAGTCAAGACTGACCCAGTGTTACACCTCTTTTGGATGCTATTAGTGCTTTGTTCTGAGGCAAGGGCAGGGGGAGGGAGGGTGGTCCTTCTTTCATATATAAATTTTCCCTGTTATTTGGCTACAAAGCTCTCCCTTGCCCTTTTCTACCAAGAAATGTACAAGTAAGTGCTTGTTTAAACTTCCTCCCAGTGTTTCCGTTATTTATATTTTCATAACTAGTTCCTCGTTGTTGCTTGAGAATTTAATCTAGAATAGCAGTTCCCTCCATGGTTTTCTCTTCTTTTTATAGGATGCATTTTCTACAGGGCAGTGGTTGGGGGAAGGAGGTAGGGGAAGGAATTTCACTTGAAGTGATGAGAAATAAAGGAAATCAAAAAGGACCTGAACCTATGGCAGTCTCAGATGAGAGGGTAGATAGCTGAAAAGAAGTTAGTTGGGGATGAGTGGAGGTACATTCTGAAGAAAGTAAGAGATTATGGGAAGTAGGTCCAGAGAAGATAAGAGAGGTGGAGTAGGGAGGGCTTGGTCCATGTGAAGAGGAGAAATCTGGGTTGGATAAAGGAAGGAGTGAAAGGAAAGCAAATTAAAGCTGACGACTAGAAGATATTGTTTTTCCCTAGAAGCAGTATAACATGGATTGATTACCATTCTCAGAGCAAGACATGGAATGAAAGAAATAGAACAGTAAAGAAGATACTGTTAGAATGAGATGATTATACCACAGACATCTCCTCCTCTGATGGGTTTCATGTGTGAGGCTGTAACCCAAGCAGAAGGCAATAATCATTTCATAAGACCAGTATCTTATTGCTGTGATGAAATGGAAATATAAATAAATGGTTCAGATTCATCAAGAGAAAAGATTTGCAAGATTAGCTGAATAATTTAGCATGATTAGCAAAGGGGAAAATATCTAGGAGGTTCACTAGAATTATTGATGTGGCCAGCAGTCAATAAAATAACTCCAATCAACAGTTAGTCAGTCAATTATATTTGTTATGCATTTATTATGTGCTAAAGACACTGGCCCTGTGCTCAAAGGGCTGACATTATAATGGGAAAATAACATGGAAATAACTGTGTATATACATGAAATATATAAACAAATGGAAACTTATCACAGAGGCAAAGCATTAGAAGCAGTTTTGGGGGGCCAAGAGCCCCATGGGGTGAAGAAAGGATTTTTACAGAAGGAGGTTTTTGAGCTAAGTTTTGAAGGAAGCCAGGGAAACTAAGACGCAGAAGAAAAGATGAAGAATATTTCAGGCCCATGCCTAGAATAGCTGGTGTCAAAGACACATATTTAGAAATAGTGTCTCCATTTTGTTTATAAAATAGCATAAGAAACCATAGAAAATTAGAAGAGAAGTAAATTGTTTACCTTTCATAGCAGGGTAGGAGATGAATTCTTAGCTGAATAAGAGAGAGAAGCAACTACAGAAGATACAAAAAAATTATTTCTAACTGAAAAATATTTCCACAAAAACAATGTATCTATGATAAGAAGGAATGTAGCTGATTGAAAACAAATATCAGATAAAGGCTTGGTATTCAAAATATTAGACAAGTAATTGGAATGTGAAAAAACAAAAACCATTCTACACTAAACAAGTGTTTATGGTCAAAGGATATGAACAAAAAGTCCTCAAAAGAATTGCAAACTATTAACAATGATATTTTAGAAATCTACAATTAACAAATATTAAGAGAAAACAAGTTTATTATTTCAACTGCAAGATAGGTGCATTGTTGGAAAAACTATGAATAACCATTATAACCATTCCAGAAAGTCATTTGGAATTAGGCAAATAAAGTGGCTAAAATGTCCACATCCATTGATCCAGAGAAGTTACTGTTAGGCAGATACACCAATCAATCAATCAAAGAGTCAATGATGGCCAAGGGGGTCAATGACAAAAAGAAAGATTCCACGTATGCCAAAATATTAATGGTAGTACTTTTGTAGTAACAAATAATTGGAAACAACTTAGATGCCCATCAACTGTGGAATGGCTAACCAAATTGTGGTGCATGGATGTAATAGAAAATTACTGTGCTCTAAGAAATGATGAATGTGATATATACAGAGAAACATGGATAGATTTATAGGAACTATATATACTAGTATATATAGTTATATAT
>NW_025366473.1:0-3775 GCF_016433145.1 Gracilinanus agilis | reverse complement strand
GAGAGAGAGAGAGAGAGAGAGAGAGAGAGAGAGAGAGAAAGAGAGAGAGAGGAGAGGGAGCAAGGGAGGGAGAGAGATTGAGAATCTCCCTTGAGAAAATGTCAAATATATTGAAGGCAGTGATTTTTCCATTTTTGTCTTTATATCCTCAAGTGTCTAGTCTATAGTGTAAGTGATTAATAAATACTTATTAAGTGTTTCAGTAAGCTGATCATGGATCAATCTTTTGGTTAAATGTTCATGCTAGAATCATAGAATCTCAGAATTTGCAAGCCCTTAAGTGAAACAAGATTCCAGTTGACAACATTCTTGTAGATAGTCATCTAGCAGTTGATTGAAAGACTCCTCTCATGGGGAGTGAGCTTCTCACTGAGAAGTCCCCAATCTACTTTTGGCCAAGCTATTCTTCTGTAATTCACTTGTTGTTTGACCTTAAGTAAACATCGTTTCCTCCTCTCTTGGCCTCAGTTTTTTCACCTGTAAAATGGCTAGACTAGATTTGTGAGTTCCCTCTCTACCCTAATATTCTGTGATTTCTAAATCTTGCCCCTATCGCTTTCACTCATGGCACCTGCTTCTACCCTTAAGGCCAGTCAGAACAAGTGTCATCCCTTTTCCTGGATAGCCTTGCTGATATTTGGAGCCACATTCATGCCCTGCCCAAGCCCTCTCTTGTCCAGAAGCTGACTACCCCTTCCCCCCCCCCCATCCCCTCGCCTTCCCCCAGGTGACCCTCCTCCAGTTCTTTCTAAATTCTTTAAATAGGCTTAAGCTGGCAAATACTAGCCAGCTTTTAGAGGAAGCTGGTAGTGTGGTTTAGAGGGAACAACAGACTTTGAAATGCAGGAGAATCACAGAATTCCCGAGCTGGAAGGAAGCTCATAGCACAGCTGGAATTGCCTCTTCAATGCCAGTCGGTCCTCCAGCCTTTTCTGGATGACCTTTGCTGAGGGGGATCCCACTGAAGCGATCCTTTGGATAGTTAAGAAGCTGTTCCTGACCCCAAGCCTAAACGTGCCTCCTTACACCCTCTGTGCATCCATTACTTCTGCTCTGTCCTCTGGCTCAGAACAAGTCTAAGCCCTCAGCCAGATACTTGAAGACTGCTATTGGCCCTGCACTCTCCCTCCCTCTCCTCCTGTCCTTTTCTTTCTAGGCTAAGCAGCCTCCCATCCTTGAAATCAATCTTCACATGGCAAGCTCAAGAGGCCCCTCGTCATCCTGAATCTTCTCCCAGCCTTTCAGTTTATAGTAAGAACTCTTCCACTACCACCATCAGGACCACCATCATCACCAGTAACAATGAACATCTTTAGAACACTTAAAGATATGCAAAGCATTTTTATAAATATTATCATATTCGATCTTTATTAGCTGTGTGATTCTGGGCAAGCCCCCAATCTCTCTGATCCTTAGTTTCCTTATCTGTAAAATGGGCATAGTAATAGCATCGACTTCCTGAGGTCATTTTGGGGATTGAGTGAGATATCTATTAAAAAAACCCAAAACACCACAAATGCCAGGCAATAGTATTATGTTTTGGATGGGGATCTCCCATCCCAAATGTTATCTATTCCTCCCAGTTTCATTAGATTATAAGGTCCTTGAGGGCAGGGACTACATTTTACCTCTTTTTAAATCTTAAATTTCAAATCTCCAGAGCTTAGAACAGTGCCTGAAATATAGCAGGCACTTAATAAATGTTGATTGATTGATTTTGTGTCACCCAGAAATTTGATGAAAGTGTGTCTTCTCTACATTTTTTTTTAAATCCTCACCTTCCACCTTAAAATCAAGAAGAGTGGAAAGGGCTAGACAATGGGGGTTAAATGACTCACCCAGGGTCACACAGCTAGGAAGTGTCTGAGGTCAAATTTGAACTCAGGACCTCCCTATCCCTAGTCTGACTCTCCATCCTCTGAGCTACCCAGCTGCCCTCTGTCATCTATACTCTTAACCAAGTCACTGATAAAAATGTCCAATCCCACAGGGCCAAGAACAGATTCTTGGGATCCTGTCCTAGAAATCTTCTAGCCTGACAGAGAACTATTAAAGACTCCTCTTTGGGTTTCAGAGATGCAACTGGTTCAAAATCTGTCTGTTCCTCTTACGGTCCAATCCACATCTATTCTCTGTCTGGTCCACAACTCTCCATCTTGCTCCAAAGAAGAGCAGAAGAAACTTAGCACTCTTCATGCGGAGAACTGGGGGTGTTTGGGGATTTGTACTAGATAAATGGATGGGCCCAAAGAGCCTCCATTAATGACTGGTTTGGGGGGACACAAGCAGAGATGGTCACTGTCAGAGCCTTCCTAGGAACAGCTCAGCAGGGCCAGGTGATGAGCCAGCCCTAGTCAACCGAAGCAAAAGCTTTTATCAGGCACAGACTATGTAAGCAGGTAAAGGCTTTCCCTGATGGGATGCGTGGATGAGTACAAATGGCCACAAAGGTAGTAGAAGCAGGTGTTCAGACTCTATGTTGCAGGGGGTACGTGGGGGGGCTCGAGGAGGACTAGCCTTGCTGCTGTTGGGGCCAGCCAAGCCCTTTTTGGGACTGTTCATCCACTTTTCACCCAACTTTCCCCTGTGGCTCCAAGAAGCTGGGGGAAACGACATAGAGAAACTAAACTAAGGAGATAAGTAGAAAGTAAATAGAGGGGATGGAGAGAGCCACTGGGGGTTGATTAGAGAAGGGAAGGATCGTTAGCTCAAGAAGCCTGGCTAACTTCTCTGGCCAAATTGGGAGTTTTTTATTATTAGTCCCCCTGATTCTTTCCTTAGACCCTTCTGGAAAGGGTAAATTTATTCTAGTATAACCTTTTCATTAAGATATGAGGTAACATGGTGGAACAGAAATAGCACTAGACTTCTTAGAGGCCCAAAGACTTTGAGTTCAAATCCTGCCTTTGACATTTAATATCCATGTTTTTCGGTCATTTCAGTTGTGTCCAATTCTTTATGACTCCATTTGGGGTTTTCTTGGCAAAGATACTGGAGTGGTTTGCCATTTCCTTCTCCTGCTTATTTTACAGATGAGGAAATGAGGCCAATAGGGTGAAATGACTTGTCCAAGGTCACACAGCTAGTGTCTAAGGCCAGATTTGAACTCAGAAAGATGAGTCTTCCTTATTCCATGCCTGGCACTCTCAGCACTATGGTGCCACCTAGCTCGCCAATCTGGGCAAATCACTGAATGATGCTGAACCTCAATTTTCTCATCCTTAATAGAAACCCATAGTATCTAGCCCACTAGGCTGTTGTGATTCTGTTTATGAAAGGCCTTGCGAACTTCAAAGAGCTTCAGAAATGTAACTTATTATGATTAGTCACTCAGGAAGCCCTTTGGGAAAACCTGCCTCAGCCTTGGTGCCGTAAGGAGAAAGGGGGTGTGTGTGGAATGGCGAACCGACTGTGAGATTCTGTGGGGAATAAGCATCCTCCTGAGGCATGGTAGGAAAAGCTGATAGACAGAGATGAAGGGAGACAGACAGATGGACAGGTAGATAGACAGAGACAGAGAAAGGAGGGGAGAAAGAGAGATAGAAAAGGAGAGAGAAGAAGAGAGATAGAGAGAGGCAGAGAGGATAGATAGAGAAGAAGAGAGACAGAGAGACAGAGAGAGAGGGAGGAAGGGAAAGGAAAAGAGAAAGAGAAAGAGGAGGGGAGAGAGAGAGGGAGGGAGAGAGGGAGAGAAGAGAAAAGGAGGGAGAGAGAGACAGAGAGAGGGGGAGGAAGGGAAAGGAAAAGAGAGAGAAAGAGAGAGGAGGGGAGAAAG
>NW_025366472.1:0-5000 GCF_016433145.1 Gracilinanus agilis | reverse complement strand
GCCTTTCCACAGCCTGTGTTCCATGCCCAGAGCCCTCTTCTACACCATCTTTATCCTTAGCTTCTTTCATGGTTTAGTTGAAATATCACCCCTTACAGCAAACCCTGTACCTTTCCTGAACCTCCCCTCTCGCTCTATTAATGCCTCCCAATGCCTTTGAATTCACTTTGTATATAGTTGTATTTTTTCTCTAATTATACATTATTTCCACCCACCCACCTCCAGTGAAATGTAAGCTCAATAAAGGCAGAGAGAGCTCAATTCTTTTTTGTCCTTTTATCCCCAGTGCCTAGCATTTTGCCTAGTATATCTGTATTTAATAAAATCATATTGAATTAGCCAATACCACCTATATTTCAGTCCCTCTTCTGCCACTGATTGGCTGTATGACCTTCATCAAGTTACTTCTCTGTGATTTCAAAGTTAAATTGAAACTCAGCATGAAAATTTTGGGGGTTAAATTTTAGACTTATGGCAACATGCAGAAATTAAGTCACTATAGTTGGCCTCTAAGCCCTTCCAGTTCTGGTTAGCAGATAGCATGCCTTGAAAGGTCTTTGGCTTATGCTCTCTGGTATAAGTTTAAATAGCTGGGATGAGAGGATGAAAAACAACCCCCCAAATAGATGCCCTTGGGAAATACATACATATATACTTGTATACACACATATATGTATATATATATACATATATATGCATACACATATACCATACTCATATAACAGGTTTGTACATATATAGGTATCTAGGAATCTTTCCTTTCCTTTATGAGCTTTAATTTTCTCAGTATTTTTTCTTATTCTTTAGCCTTGCCTTGAAGTTTCCAGTTTTCTGATTGAAAGAGAAATGTATAATCTGTGAACTCTCTGCCACCCCCTGTCCTGCCCTGTTTTTAAATCTGTGCTTTAAGATCTTTGAATGTTAAACTTTGAGGAAGAGAAGAAGGGGAAGGGGAGATGACGGACTCATTGCTTTAACCAGTTTTGCAAGTTCATTATTGAGCTTATAAAGATGAAGTCAATTTTCATGGTCCTGAACTACATCTCTAAGTGATAGTGAGAATTCTCAAATAGGGTAATGGCCCTGAAGTGGAAAGGAAGGGATAGATGGGGAAAAAATGCTATAGACGTAGTCAAGGAGATGTGATAATTGATTATAGGCAGGGGTGGGGAGTATAAAGGATAAGGATAGACTTCAAAGTTGACAACCTGGGTGACTTGGAACAATGGTGGAGATCTCAACAGAAATGGAAGAAAGAGGACTGGCTTTGGGGAGGAAAGTAATGAATTCACTTAGATGCATAACTGAGTTTAGGATGGCTCTGGGACATACAGTGTAGATGCAAAGTAGGCAATGGTGATATGGGACAGAGCTTCAGGAGAACTATCAGGGCTCAGGGAGGAGAATTTGGAGTCATTGGTGAAGAGATGATAATTCAGTCCATTGAAGAATAGCATCTGCTCTCTTCAGTGCAAATCTGAACTACATTTTCCCCGTCTTCGGTCCTATAGAACCTCTTCCATTCTTAACATTTTTTACCCTTATATCAATGACAGTCAATCGATAATCACCGGTGCTGAGAGCTGAAGGAGATTTCAGAGGCCATCTAGTCTGGCTTTCTCATTTTTCTAGATGAGAAATATGAGGCCCATGGAAGTTACATGACTTGCAGAGCTAACAGAAAGTACCCATCAAAGGTTCTTTTTCTTCTTTGCTGTCCTACTTTGCCTCTGTTCTTTCTGCTTGTGTTTCTAGTTCTCTGGGATATAATTAACAAACTAATGTTGACTTGCAGATGCATCTTTCCCCCATTAGACTGTGAGCACCTTTGAGAACAGGGATTTTTTCTTCCATTTTTTGTATCTCCTGTTTTAATCAGTGTCTGCAGTTTGGTAGGGGATTAATAATGCTCCTTGACTAAATGACTGGCTTGATTAAGGTCACTGAAAGTTGCTCAAATACCTTATCCTCATTCATCTTGGCTTTTAATTAATTACACAATTATAGGGGGCAGCTAGGTGGTGCAATGAATAGAGTGCTGGACCTGGAGTCAGGAAGACTCATACTGCTGTGTTCAAGACACTTTTTGGCTCTCTGATTCTAGGCAAGTCTCTCAACCTTGTTTGCCTCAGTTTTCTTATCTATAAAATGAACTGGAGAAGAAAATGACAAACCACTCCTGTATCTTTGTCAAGAGGACCCCCAGTAGGGCCATCAGGAATCAAATGTGACTGAAAATGACTAACCCAAGACAACACAATTGCAAGAAAGGCTAGAGAACAGTTTATGATCAAAGTTCCTGGGGGGTTATGTGGTCTGCTGGCTAACTATGAATCAAATATAGGATGTAACATCAAAAGAGCTAGAATGATCTTAAATTGCATTAATATAAATAATTCTCCAGATGAAAGAAATGACAATGCCATTGCACTCTCTCCTAATCAGATTCCATCTGGTGAACTGTGTTCAGTTCTGTCCAAGTACCTTTTTTTAAAAAAAGTTCTAAACGTTTTATTCAGATTACATGTTGGTACAATTTTCAATAATTGTTTTCCAACATTTTGTGATCCATGTTCTCTTCCTCCCTCACCCCTCTCCCCCTTCCCCAAGACTACAGGTAATTTGATACAGGTTGTGCATGTGTTATTATACAGTACAAATTTCCGGGTTCATCAAGTTGTGAAAGAAGACACGTCGTTTATAGGAGAGAAAAATTCATGGAGGAAATAAAGTGAAGAATGGCATGCTTCAGTCTGCATTTAGACTTTGTCAGTTCCTTCTGTGGTGGTGGAGAGCCTTTTTTTGTCATGCGTCTCTAGGAGCTTTCCTGGATCCTTGCCTTCCTGATAATAGTTGTCATTCACAGTTGATCATCATACTTCATTATTGTTACTGTGTGCAAATTTCTTCTGGTTCTGCTCATTTCACTTTGCCTCACTTCATATAAGTTCAGGGACTTTTTTTTTTTGGTAATCATCTTTTGTCATTTCTAATGGCACAGTAGTATTCCATTACTTGTTCAGCCATTGCACAATTGATGGATATCCTTTTAGTTTCCAGTTCTTTGTTACCACAAAAAGAGCTGCTATAAATATTTTTTGTAGAAGTGGGTCTTTCCCCCCATCTTTGATGTCTTTTGGGACTTAAACCTAGTGGTTGTTTTGCTGGGTCAAAGTGTATGCACAGTTTTATGGCCCTTTGGATATGGTTCCAAATTGCTCTCCAGAATGGTTGTATCAGTTCACAGTTCAACAGCAGTGTATTAATGTTCCGATTTTTCCGTGTCCTCTCCAACATTTAACCTTTTTTTTTTTTGCCATGTTAGCTAGTCTGATAGGGTTGATAGTTGATACCTCAGAGTTGTTTTCATTTGCATTCTCCTAATTAGTAAAGATTTGGAGCATTTTTGTTTAACTGTCTTTTAGAAAAGAACATCTATTGTACTTTCAGAAAAAAGGGACCCAGACGATGAGAGGAGTGTCAACCATGGAACACAAAGAATATTTACATGGGAAAAAAAAGATTTAGGGGGAAGGGAGTATGACAGATGTCCTTAAGCATGGGCAAGATGTATTAACCTTGTTTAATAGCTCAGTGACTGACTCTGTAAGTAGCAGAGGTTTCTGAGGACTTTATTAGAGAAGTAGTTTAAAACTTTGCTAGGCATGCTGAGGTCTATAGTTGTGGCTCATCTTACAAGATAAGATAGCTTGCAAAGATTAAAGAGAAGAAGGGATGTGTGGACTGGGAGCAGGGCTGCCATCATTCAGAGGAGAACCAGGGGGCCAGCTGGATCAACAGCATGAGATGGGGATTTCATTTTCCAGGTCATGGAGAAAAGATACTTGGTTCAAAGAAATATAGACTACTCTGAGAGCTATGAATCACATCTATGCTACTCCTATTGCTTGCCCCTTTGGTTAGGTATGACTGTAGCCCCTTTAAAACCATGTTGTTCTATTCTGTTATAAATTGTGTTTTACAACATTGGTTTACTTGTAAAATTTGGTGGTCAGTTTAGACATGTGTATTTCCTCGTGTCCATTGTAGTGTACAGGAGCAGTTCTGGGAGTGACATAAGAGATAAGAATTATTCCTAGTAAGAGGCTGGAATATGGATTCCCAGTCAGTTGTTAGATAATCTCACATTGGAAGCAACATTTTGTTTTTCCACTAGGTTGTTTGACTCACTAAGAGAGGAGAATAAGCTTTTATGAAGTGCCTAGGATAGGCATGAATGCATGTAGATATAATTATTATACCCATTTTACTGTTGAGAAAACTGAGGCAGGCAAAGTTTAAATGATTTACCCAGAATCAAATAGCCAGCAATGGTCTGAGATCAGGTTGGAACTCTGGTTGGCTATAGGGCAATGGGGTGCTGCAGTGGATAGAATGCCAGGCATGGAATCAGGAAGACTTGAGTTCAAATCACACTAGCTTTGCAATCCTGGGTAAGTCAATACAGTTTGCCTCCTCATCTGTAAAATGAGCTGGAGAAGGAAACGTTAAACTACTGCAGTACTTTTGCTAAGAAAACCTCAAATGAAGTCACAAAGACAGCACTGAAAAATGACTCAACTATAATTTCCTGATTCTAAGCCCAGTTCTTATTCCAGTGTGTCATCTGGCTGCAGAAGAGTTTTTGGGTTCCATAGTGACACCTGGTATAACACTTATCTTGCTTGGCACTAGAGAACAAAATTATAGGCACTAAGTGGAAGTTTCAGTGTTGTTTTGAAAAGAATAAGAAGAAAAAATTTCCCAAAAGAACTAATTAAAAGTGAAATGGACCACTTCAAATGGTAGTGGATTTCCCAAGCAGATACTGAAAGATCTCTTTTTTGGAACTCTTTAGAACTTTTAGATTCAGAATATTTTAAACTAGGGTTAGATAATTTCCTAACTGAAATTTTTTGGTTCTTTGAAAATCAGTCCTAGACCTTAAGGAACTATATATACATACATACACACATACATACATACATACATATATATAT
>NW_025366471.1:0-3131 GCF_016433145.1 Gracilinanus agilis | reverse complement strand
AAAAGGAGATAATATTAAGAGAAAGGAGAAAACAGACAAAATGGAGTAAATTTATATTACATAAAGAAGTGCATGGGGTGAACAGGAGAGAAGACCAATACAATGGAAGGGTAAAGAGGTTGGAGAAAGGAAATATTTAATTCGTAATTGTATTGAAATTAACTTAAAGAGGGAAGAACAATCAGATCCATCATCACAGAGAATTCATTCGTGCCCTATAGAAAAGTAGAAGGATAACAAACGGACTGGTGGGAAGGGAAGCAATACTAGGGAGGAAGAGGACTTGGGGGTGGGGCTTAGCCTAGCTTTAAAGAACAATAAGAGGGGAATAAAAATGGAGGGGGAGAAAGGGAAATAGAACAAGGGAGTGGATTAGGGGAATTGATTAAAACAAAACACTGGTATAAAAGGAAACAGTGAAAGAAGAAAGAACAGGACAAGGAGAGAGAATCAAAATGTCTGGGAATACATAGTTAACAATTAAAACTCTGAATGTGAATGGGATGAACTCTCCCATAAAATGGAAGCAAATATCAGAGTGGATTAGAAACCAAAATCATACCATATTTTGTCTACAAGAAAAACACATGAGACAGGCAGACATACATAGAGTAAAAGTGAAAGGATGGAGAAAAATCTATTGGGCTTCAAATGAGTAAAAGAAGATAGGAGTCACAATCATGACATCTGACAAAAGCTAAAGTAAAAATGGATCTGGTTTAAAGAGATATGGAAGGTAATTATGTCCTGATAAAAGGCAGTATAGACAATGAGGAAATAACAGTACTCAACATGTATGTACCAAATGATATAGCATTCACATTTCTAAAGCAGAAATTGGCAGAGCTCGGGGAGGAGAAAGCTAGTAAGATTATATTAGTAGGAGATCTGAGTAGGGACAAAAAGGAATACACCTTCTTTTCAGCAGCACAAGGAACATTCACAAAGATAGACTATGTACTAGGGCATAGAAACATGGCAAACAAATGCATAAAAGCAGAAATAATAAATGCAACCTTATCAGATCATAATGCAATAAAAATAGTTATTAGTAATAATACATGTAGAGGCAAACCAAAAACAAATTGGAAGTTAAATAATATGATTCTCCAAAATAAGTTAGTGACAGAATAAATCATAGAAACAATTAATAATTTCATTGAAGACAATGACAATGATGAGAATTCTTACCAAAACCTATGGGATACAGCCAAAGCAGTTCTAAGGGGAAAATTATGTCCCTGAGTGCATATATTAACAAATTAGGGAGAGCAGAGATTAATGAATTTGGCATGCAACTTAAAAAAATAGAAAATGAACAAATTAAAAATCCCCACATGAAAACTAAATTAGAAATACTAACAATCAAGGGAGAAATTAATAATAAAAAGTAAAAGAACTATTGAATCAATAAATAATACTAGAAGCTGGTATTTTGAAAAAAAAAACATATAAAATAGACAAATGCGAAGAGCCTGTTCTTTGCTTGGTTGGGTCTCTGTAGGTGGGATGTCGTGGCAAAGAATGGAGTGAAAACGAGCCAGAGTGCAAGTCAAATTGCAGAGGCTGTTTCTTCTAGTGCCATCTGCTGATTTTCATTTTTATACCCTTTTTTTCTTTATGATCTCATACAGGTTTTGATTTACCCATACTTTCAAAATCCCATATTAACTTTGAAACATGACAAGATTGGAATTTACTAATTATCTTACTGTGGTTAAACAAAGAAGCAAGCTGGTCAAAAATTATTCATTACGGCCTGGCTTAGTTGGAAATTATTCTTTTCAGCCATCAGTAAGGTACTAGAACATCAGTTCCTAGCTAAGCATAATAGTTAATTATATTTTAACTAATTATATCATGTATATAGTTATGCTATACTATTCATTCCCATCATAAATCAAGGAGATCGTTATGGTAGTTGATTACATCCAATAAGATACAATAATATCAATCTGGTCCAAATTTTGTTCCCATGCTGTTCTGCTTTAGGGTTAATAAGAATGCAGTTCTGGTAGGATGATTCTGTGCTAATTTGTCATTGCCTTAATTTCCTTGTGTTTCACTGTTTCTTTGGTCTGTAGGAGTTTGGGAACAAACTCAGGCCAGGTATTTTCTTGCTGGGAACTTTAGAAACTTGCATTAACCCACTAACTGCTATTTTTTTGCTGGGCTAATTCTAGGGGAAATTTCTATGCTCTAGGGGGTTTATTTTGGGATAGTGGGTAGTCTATGGCTGTGATTGTTCTTGCCATGAACCTGTATTGTTTTTCTGTGTCTCCTTTGAGCCGGATAAGAAAATTGATTGCAATAATTTCAATGCAAGTGAATGTCACTGTAAAGAGAATCACATGGGGTAAACTGAGTGTGGAATTTTCATCCTCCTGACAATCTGCCGTTCTGGATTGTCAGAGCTTATGAGTAGCTGTACTAAACCTCACAGCCTCAATGGCTTCAGGCAGACAAAATACTGGTAAATCTAATGAGAAAAGGAAAGAAGAAAAACAAATTAAGAGTATCAAAGATGAAAAGGGAGACCACACCTCTAATGAAGAGGAAATTAAGGAAATCATTAAAAACTATTTTGTCCAATTATATGGCAATAAAAATAGCAACCTAGGTGATATGGATGAATATTTACAAAAATATAAATTGCCTAGATTAACAGCAGAAGAAATAGAATACTTAAATAATCCAATATCAGAAAAAGAAATTGAACAAGCCACCAAAGAACTCCTTAAGAAAAAAATCGCCAGGGCCTAATGGATTCACGAGTGATTTCTATCAAACATTCAAAGAACAACTAATCCTAACACTATACAAATTATTTGATATAATAAGCGGAGTCCTACCAAATTCCTTTTATGACACAAATATGGCACTGATTCCAAAACCAGGTAGATCAAAAACAGAGAAAGAAAACTACAGACCTATATTCATTACCTAATGAATATAGATGCAAAAATCTTAAATAGAATACTATCAAAAAGACTCCAGCAAGTGATCAAGAGGATTATCTACCATGATCAAGTGAGAATTATACCAGGAATGCAAAGATTATTCAACATAATGAAACCATCCACATAATTGACTATATCAGCAAGCTAACAAACAAAAATCACATGATTATC
>NW_025366470.1:0-10559 GCF_016433145.1 Gracilinanus agilis | reverse complement strand
CTACAGAATGGGTGCCCCCTCCCTTTCTCGGGGGGCCTTCCTGGGTTCCGGGCGCAGCGGCCGCAGCAGCGAACATCTGGAGCGCGCCGGCTGCTGGGCCGCCCATCCTTGCCGGTAGGTAGCTCGGGGAGGGGGAGGAGCGGCCCTTTCAGGCCCGACAGCTGGTCAGCATGTCGGGTTTCAGGAGGTTTCAGCTGACGTCAAATACAGCCGGGGGGGGGGGGGGGCACCGACGCGGCCCCTCCCACTCCCCCCGCTGGCTCCCTCCCGCTCCCCCGCCCGAGCGCTGGAGATCGTTAGGAGCCCAGACTCGTCATTTGATCTCCATCTGGCTGCTGTCACTCCGGCGCCCTTTGAAGCCTTGCCAAGAGGGTCCCGCGAGCGAGCGAGCGAGCGAGTTGGGCTGCTCTCTCTCCCCATCCCCGCCTTCCACCCGGGCTTCATGCTCGTCCTCCCCCTCCCGTGCGGAGCTCTGGGGTGCTGCCGGCCGGGGCCAGGAGCCACGGAAGGGGTCTACACCGGCCGAGGACAGGGGACCTCTGGGAGAATCTGCCGGGGAGGGCCGGGTGCTCTCTCTCTTACAGATCCACTTTGGGCAGTTCTGCGATTGATGGCCTCTTACCTTTCCCGCCCTAATTAGCATCCCCTCCCCCTCCCCCCTCCCCCACTCAGGTCTTGGAACTCCTTCTGGTGACCAGAGAAAACGTTTGAGGGAAACAGATGAACCGAGTGATGGTCCTTGGGGGCAGCCGGGTGGTGCAGTGGTTAGAGGGCCAGGCCCGGACACAGGAGATCCTGGGTTCCAACAGGAGGGTAGATACTTCCTAGTGGGGTGACCCTGAGCAAGTCACAAGCCCCCTTAGGATCTCGACTCCAAGACGGAAGGTCCCACCCGATGTTTTAAAAATGCAAACCCTTCTTCGTGGATAGACAACACACACCCCAGGAACACCCCAGGGAAGGGCTAGCACAGAGGGGATTTGAGCTGGGCCCCGGTTTTATTATCTCCTCTCCAGGCCCTGGGCAGAGGATTTCATGGGGAGCCCCTGCTGTTAGGGTTTGCCTCCCTCTCATTACTGCAGCCCTGCTGTAAGCTCGTTTTGCTTTTAACCCTTACTATGGATTGGTTCCAGGGTGGAAGAGAGGTAAGGGCTAGGCCACAGGGGTTAAGTGACTTGCCCAGGGTCACTGAGCTGGGAAGAGCCAGAGGCCAGTCTCCCGAGGCCTCTGAGCCCTCTAGCTGCCCCCAGTTCCCTTTATTTTGCTCTAGTGAGTTCACACAAATCTTGCCGCGTTTCTCTGGATTTTTCACAGTTATCATTCCTTGAGGCCCAGCCATGTTCCATTGGCACAGCCAGCGTCCAGCCTGTGGACATGCACTTTGTTTTCTGTTTTTTCCTCCCACAGAAAAGGGCAGCCACGAATCTGCTGGGGCCGCTGCCGGGCTCTTCTTTCTGTCTTTGCTCTCATCAGGGAAAATACCCACGTGGGCAAGTGAGGAGGCAAAGGGCCCGTTTCGTGGCCTTTCTTGCAGCGTTTCAGGCTGTTTTGCCAGAAGGACCTCGTGGCACGTGAGTGCTCCAGCTCATCCGCAAACTTCTGGAATGTCTTCTGATTTCCCATCACATTCCCTTCCAATGTGTCCCCGGAGAACTCTCCCTCCCTCCAAAGAAGGAAAAGGGGCTCAGAGAGCAGCAGGACTGTCCATGGCATGTTGACGGCCCCCCGGGAAGGCGCGAGCGGCCCTCGTCTCCCTTCTGCTTGGGAGTCCAGCTGCATCCTCAGACGGGCCTCCTGGCAGTTGGACGCTGTTTTCCTGCTAGTGTCATCTTCACTGCATCAGTTCAGAGAAGTCTCTCGGTGCTTCTCCGAATTCTCCATCTTCCTTCTTTCGGAGGGGGCAGGAAGCCTCCTTCCCATTCAGGCGCCACACTTTGCCTGGCCATTTCCCAGTCGGGGGACACGGAGGCCATCTCTGCTTCTTTGCTCTCTTGCTCTCATTCTTTCGGTGCCTATTTTCGACCTCGTTGGGGAAGATGACTAGAAGGAGACTATCCGAGTCCAAGGGAGTGTTCGGTGATCCTTCTTGCATAATTGCAATGTGTTTTCTAGAAGAGTTGGAACAGTTCGCAGCACAGTCTGTTCATGCCTCCCGTCACTTCTTTCAAGGATTATTGTGGCTGTCAGACGATGACTTTTCCAGTGGGGGGAGGGCAAGGAAATACTAAAATATGAAAAATGTGAAATGGCAAAATACCTGTATTTGAATGTAACAAATAGGGGCAGCTGGGTAGCTCAGTGGATGGAGAGTCAGGCTTAGAGACTGGAGGTCCTGGGTTCAAATCCGGCCTCAGACACTTCCCAGCTGTGTGACCCTGGGCAAGTCACTTGACCCCCATTGCCCACCCTTACCACTCTTCCATCTAGGAGCCGATACACAGAAGTTAAGGGTTTAAAAAACATTTTTTAAAAATGAATGTAACAAGGGTGAAGAGGAAAGTAAGAGCATAAATCATGTAACCATGTTAACTTTTCTAAAAAATAAATATTAAAGATGTAAAAAAAAATAAAAATAAAATACTTTCCTCACCAAAAAAAAAAAAATAAATGTAACAAATAAGAAACAAGACAAAATTTTCAGGTCAAAAAAGAATTCCTCGTTTTGGTAATTTTGTATATTGCAGCCATTTGCCGTTGTGTTCAGGCACAGTTTGTTTGCCCATTCTCCTGGCAGACAGGCATTGACTTTTTTTCCTCAGTTTTTTGTTAATCCCAAATCGAAATGCCCAGACAATTTGGATCGTGTAACTCTGGAAAACTTATGTGGGAATTTGTTATTATGTGTCATCGGTAAAAAAAAAAAAAAATCTTTATAATGTCAAAAAATAGGTTGCACAGAATTTTTTCATGACCTTCCATTTTAGGGTCAATACTGTGTTTTGGTTCCAAGACAGAAGAGTGGTAAAGGTTAGGCAATGGAGGCTAAGTGACTTGCCCAGGGTCACACAGCTAGAAAGTGTCTGAGGCCAAATTTGAACCCAGGACCTCCCACCTCTAGGCTAGGATCTCAATCCACTGAGCTACCTTGCCTTCCCCACAGAACACTTTTTAACAAGGAAAGCCTGCAGTAGCCATCATGATTGCAGAGGGATTATGTTAATCACACCAGCATGACCTTTCATGCTATATATAGCTACCTGTGCCAATTAAGTTACTGTAAGCAATAAATTGGTTCTTTCCAGCTCCTATGCGAACCTGATTTTATATTACAACAGCTGAGTTGCATGCGAAAAAGAAATTAATTTTGAATTGCCATAAAAGGCAGCCATTAAAATATTCTCGGCTAAAGCCAATATTAGCTTTAGTGCCGTCTGGAAAGATCAATTATCCCCACTTGGTGCTGGTGGCTGAGATGTAATACTCTCCACACAGTGGCCCGCACTCCTTCCAAGCCGAGCCCTCGATAAATGTTTGCTGAGGATCGTGTCCCTAAGCTCTGCTGGCCTACGAGTTCATCCGTGGCCATTCCCTCCAATGGCGCCCATCCATGAGGGCCCACAGCATACATGTGACTTTTCTCTGCAGGCTGCCATATGTTCAACACCGGGAGACCATGAGAGGTCCTAGGAAGCCTTCCTCACTCTCCCTTGATGTCTGTATATAAAGATGAACAGAACTTTCTAAATATATGGAAGCAGATTCAGGAGACGTGCTGGCAACCTCTACCAATGGAAGCCTCATTATACTGGGAGATGGAGCCGTGAGCCTAGGTCCTTGAGGTCTACTCAGATGACAGCAGAGGCACTGGTGCGTTGTCCTAACTCAGAAAGGCTTGGAATGGCCTCTAATATTCCACGATGAATCAATGATTTCACCAAGGTGGTATTTCCTCAAATAATGCTGAGCATGCCCAGTCTATTCCTTCCTGTTCTGTGTACCTCTGGCCAACATCCTTCCATATGTTGGCTCTCAGGGTGTCTGGGCTCTTTCTGTCTCTTCCTGACATCACGAGGCTGGTCCAGCCCTGTGGCAGAAACCTCAAAAGTCCATGCAAATCCTACAGACAAGTGGATGAAATTCCATGAAGCATTGATGTAGATAGCTCAAAAAATTAGTCAACAGCAAGTTTTGCTAAGAGAACTAAGAGAACACGTGGAGGGAGCCAATCAGTGACTCAAAGGATGACCCTTCTTGATAGCTTGTGATAATGAGATTAAATCTACCCAGCCCATCATGAGATTCAATCACCAAATGTAAAAACATCTTCACTTAACTCACAAGTTGGGTGGTCTGTAACCCACATGTGCTAGAGTGAGTAACAAATCAGAATAGGACTCTTCGTACAACACTGCCAGTCGAGTACTGAAGGTTGGCCATCATTCTGGCTCCCCTATCCCTGAGAACAAAGTTAAATCAGACCAGAGAATGTACGCTTCCCTTACACACAAGTCTGGTCCCCTTTTCTCTCTTATGGTATGGCAACTTCCTGTAGTCTTGGCTGCCAATGGGTAAGTGCAATATTACTGCATTTTGTCCTATAGATTTATGGGACAGAAATTACTTTAATTGGACCCTAATCCAAGGACCTGTTATGAATTTATTCTTGTTTACTTAAAATTTTTTACATACATAGATTTTTGATATTTTTATTATTTTGAATATTTTTATTTCTCCAAAAATATAATTTTTCTTCTATTTGTTTTTCTTTTTATGTTTTTGGGTTTTCTTTTGATAATTGACTTATACACCCCATAACTCAACGATGTATTCTGAGCTGATCTGGGTGTTGGTCAACACCCTCTTCAGGGGAGATTGTGTTTTTATAAAAATCCAAGTTTTAAAATTTTGTTCAAGAAAATTTTTCAGAAAAAGAGCCTGCTAACACTTTGAATCCAGAAAAAAATAGACTATTTGGAGAAAGATGCCTGCAGTAACCTACACTGAATCAGAATGAACTTTGGGGTGCAATTGATTGAACTTAAGGGGATTGAACATAAATTATTTTGAATTGTAAACTCTTATGCCAAAGGGGATTGCCCCCTAATTGAATTTTTATCAAAACATTGGTTTTGCTCTTTCAATCTCTTCTTACCTCTTATCTCTATTGTAATTAGAATTTTAGGGGTACAAGATAATTACGTCAAGTGATCAATTGGGGAGATGAGTCTCCCAAATGATCACAAGGGGGATTGTGATAATGAGATTAAATCTACCCTGCCCATCTTTAGATTTAATCACCAACGTTGAAAACTTCACTTTACAACTCACAAGTTGGATGATCTATAACCCACATATGCTAGAGTGAGTAACAAATCAGAATTTTCTGACTGCCTCCTGTGCAGTCCTAAGAAAAGCATCTGTTGTAATTGGACATGCAAACTAAAAAAGAAAGCACAGGAAGTGATGCAAAAGAAGCCCCTTTAAAAAGAGAGTTGAGTGAGCCAGGGCTCTTCTGGATTTTGCTTGGATGTGGAGGAGCCCTGGACCCTGAGACCTTGGAATTCTACATGGTGAGTATAAAGACTAACTCTTCCTGAACTTCCCTTAAGGAACATCCCTTTCAAAAGAGACTCTGTGACTCGAGCTTTTGCTTCATATGCCTCCGGGGCCTTCAGGCCTCAGCCCTTGGCTCAAGGCTTGCCCTTTTTCCAATTGAGGACTAGTTAGATCTGCTTGGGTTAAACCAGGGACCTAAGTGAATTATTTAATTTGTCAGGTTAATTATCTTACCTTATCCTCTCTCTCCTCATTTGTAAATAAACTTCCATAAAAGTCATTTTGACTTGAGGTTATTCTTTATTGGGGATTGATAATTATTCAATTCCCTGGTGACCTAACCTTTTAATATTTACCCAATCAAAACCCCCTTATAAGCTTTAAAAGCAAGGTCTAGATCCAATGGATGGAAATTAGAGGGGAGATGGGAGCAAAGATTTATTAAGCACCTACTATGTGCCAGGCATTGTACTAAGCCGTTTATAAATATAAACTCCTTTGATCCTCACCACAACCTTATGACTCAGGGACCATTATTATTCCTATTTTACAGATGAGGAAACTGAGGCAGACAGTGGTTGAGACTTGCTATCGGTCATATAGCTAGGAAGCTTCTAAGAACTTAAGTCTTCCTGATTCAAGGCCCAGTGGTCTAACCACTGCATTGTCCAGCAGCTTTGTAGAGAAACATTCTTCTAGTCACTCTTCTTCAATAGCATGAACTTCTAAAAATGGAATAAATTTATCTCCAGAGCTTAGCACAGTGCCTGGCACACAGCAGGCATTTAATAAATGTTTATTATAAATAATGACTATTATAAAGTAGTGAGTGCTTCAAGAATGACCTCCTCTCTGGAATATTATACAAGGAATTTCTGATTTGGGTACCGAGGGGGCAAAGGTGAACTCTCATGATCAACATACATACACATTCCATCTCCCAACTTTGGAGGTTATCTAGTCTAATCTATTCAACAGCTGAGGCCTAGAGACATTGAGTGAATTGATTGATCATGGTCACACAGGATTTGAACCCAGCACTCTTTCTACTACACCATGCCAACGGCCATTCTACTTGTTGTAAGATAAATTAATAAGATGTTTAAAGACTAATTAGTTGGGAGGCTTAGCAAGCAGGGCTGGAGAATTCGAAATGGAATGGGGAAGCAGGAAGTTGTGCTTCTCTCTCTGAGATGGACTCCATGGTGGCTGGGGACAAATTGTAACTGACCCCTGGGAGACCTCAGAGGACGTGGAGTTTGTGTCCTGATAGCCTGATATCCAGAAGGGGGAAAGTCATCTGCCTGTGGGAGGTTTGGGTTGAGACTATAAAATCTAACCTGGGCTGTGGTCAGCTCAGGTTGGTTTAGCTCCCCGACTTACCCAACTGAAAGAGTACAGGCTGAAGACCTGGGAGAGCTGTATCATCACTGGATTGTGACAGGACTCTGCAGTGAGGATCCCACTTTCCTTCCTGATCTCCATTGTGCCCTGCCCTGCCATAGTTTCTAGCTTAGTGTAGATAAGTTCATTCCCTGACCCTGAGGCTACCCCATAGACTGGTAGAATAGAACCCCTTTCCCTTCTTTAAAACTAGAGTTCATTGGAGGCAGCTGGGTAGCTCAGTGGATTGAAAGCCAGGCCCAGAGACGGGAGGTCATCTTCAAATCTGGCCTCAGACACTTCCCAGCTGTGTGACCCTGGGCAAGTCACTTGACTCCCATTGCCCACCCTTACCACTCTTCTGCCTTGGAGCCAATACACAGTATTGACTCCAAGACAGAAGGTGAAGGTTTAAAAAACAAGCAAACAAACACACACACACAAAAACAACCCTAGAGTTCATTGAGTTAAACCCTGTTTATAAAACCTTTTGTCAGTCTACTCACTTGTTAGTCTCGCAGACTCCCTGGCCTGGCTAGGTGGATCAGGATGACAGTTAAGGCCCAACAATCACTCCTGTCAACTGCCAAACCCGATTTCCCTAACTTGTTTGGTCCCCGTCTATTGTCCATTCCTGTCTCCTACTCACCCTTCTGAAGCCAGATAAAAGTATAAGTTAAGCCCAGGTTTTACCTTAAGATACTACCCTCTTGTGATTTTATGATTATGGACAATGGAGAAAAGGCTGACCTACTCAGTTTTCTTATTCTCTTCTTCTTCCTCCTTCTTCTCAAAGGAGAATGATGGGAAGTCAAAGGAAAATAGGAAACCCAAACCAAGGGGTTGAAACCCAAACTGAGGAAGGAGATCAATGGTTGTCTTTGGTCAGCCGATTAGCATTTATGAAGTGCCTACTATGTGCCAGGCCCTGGATTAGGTTCCAGAGGTGTAATTATTTCTGACTCCCCGGGAGCTGAAATTTCCACAGTTAAAGTTTCCAAGCCCAGAAGGTCATGAAAGAACTGGGGGCTTCGGCCCCTGAGCCCCTGCCAGCGACGTCTGAGAGCTCATGGCCGGCGGGAGAGGTGCCAGCAGGCGGGAGAGGAGCGGAGCGCCTGACGATTCTTTTTTGAAGGAAACAGAGAGAACGCTGCAAATCATGGGCCTGTGAGCTTGCCCTGGATTCCTGGTAAAATTCCAGAATGTCTTTTTAAAGGAGTAATTAATGAACATCTAGAAAAGGAAGTGGTAATCACAAAGAACCAGCGTGGCCTCAGGAGAACGGGTCATGCCAGGCCAATCTCATTTCCCTTTTGGGCAGGGATATTGGACTCGGGAGAGCAGCTGGAAATCTCGTTTATCTGAGCTCGGCAAAGCACTGGATGGAGCTTCCCAGGCTGTCCTCGGGCCAAGATGGAGGCATCTGTGGACGAGAGGCTCGTGCCCTCGTGTCCTTACAGAAGGGCTCCGAGGGCTGGACCCCAAGATTCCGCATGAATGGCTCCGGGTCCTAGGAGGGAACGGTGCAGCTCGGGGGGCATCCCTGTGTCACTCTTGCCAATAAGCTGGATGAAGGAATAGCCGGGCTGCTTATCAGGTTGGAGCTGGGGTTGGATATAAGGGGCCCTGCTGTCTGTCTAGTGCCTTGGAGAGCCACCAAAGGACGTCTGGATGCAGGAAGGTCTCAATGAAAGGCCGTTGGGTGGATTGTGACAGGGATCCACACAAAATCCTCTCGGGGGGGGCAGGGGGAGGTGGTAGAGCCAGGCCTGGAGATGGGGAGGTCCTGGTTCAAATGTGGCCTCATACTTCTAAGCTGTATGACCCTGGGTAAGTCACATAAACCCCATTGCCTAGCCCTTACCACTCTTCTCCCTAGGAACTAATACTTGGTATGATTGTAAGAGAGAAGGTGAGGGTTAAACCCCCCGAGAATCCACTGTCTTATTTTGGCGGATGAAGGAAGAAAGGGCTGGTAGGTGAGCCCCTGTGGCACGAATGGGCAGGCTGGTTCAGGAGGGCCTTTTTTTTTTCTTTTTTTTTTTAACCTTAACTTCTGTGTATTGGCTCCTTGGTGGAAGAGTCGTAAGAGTGGACAATGGGGGTCAAATGACTTGCCCAGGGTCACCCAGCTGGAAAGCGTCTGAGGCCAGATTTGAACGTAGGACCTCCCATCTCTATGCCTGACTCTCCATCCACTGCGCTACCCAGCTGCCCCAGGAGGGCCTTTTCTTACAGAACACTGGGTCAAGGAGGCCAGCGAGCGGTGGACCCTCTGCGGCCCAGCACACCACCCCAGCGGTGCCCACTCTGTGCTGTGGCCAGGTTCTACCCCAGGGCTTAGCACTTTCCAAAGGCGGCTTTCGGGTGCCGCTGAGGGGCAGCCCCAGCTGAAATTATGCACATGCCTTTACGCCCTCCCGTGCGGCTGAGCCGTACCCCTCTATGTTCTCCTGAGCACCCCTAACCCCGCTGTAGCCCCTGGGTTCAGGGCTTCGCCTCCTAGAGCGCCCCAGAATACGGCTCTCAAAGGGCTTATTGGAGAAAGTATTCCTACCGGAGAAGGAATGGCCGATGACAGTCTACGTCGGAGGAGCCCCCAAACTTGGGTCTGGGCCATGACTCGGGGCTCCCCAAAGGGCGTAGAAAGGGAATGGGTCAAGGGGAGGACCCCCCCTCCAAAGGAACAGGGAAGCCCCAAAGCACAAGACCCTCCCGAGCAGGCCCTGAGACCTAGCTATCAAGTGGGCACAAAACGATTATTAAACCTTTCTGGAAAGTCGCTGCTTGGAATGTTGACTGAGACAGGAGTGAGGCTGCTGAGTGAATCACCTTTACCTGCGGGCTCCTTCCATGCTGAGGCACACTCAGGCCCGGCTGCCTCCTCCCGGCCATCTTTGGCTAAGGAAAGCCTGGAAGGGCCCCCAGCAAGTGGAGACACCCCCAGGTTCCTGAGGAACTCCTAAAAAGCCCATCTCTTGTGATCCCTGTTTGGTCACCTCTGCTTAGAAAAAGAACCCCATCCCCATCCCCATCCCCAAGACGATCCATTGGGAATCACTTACTCTGCTAGCCTTAAGTTGCTTTTAGAAAAGAGTGGGTCAGAGAGCCAGGCCTGGAGATGGGGAGGTCCTGGGTTCCAATCTGGCCTCAGACACTTCCTAGCTGTGTGACCCTGGGCAAGTCATTTGGCCCCCATTGCCCAGCCCTGACAGCTCTTCTTCCTTGGAATCAATACCTAGTATTGATTCCAAGACAGAAGGTGAGAGTAGCGCTTCTAGAACAGATTTCTGCAGAATGTATTTGGCTCAGGACCATAGAAACATCCTCCCACTGGGTTCTGGGACGGGAGCGAGTCCAAGTGTGAGGACTCCAGTACCATCACAGAAAAGGGAGAAACACCTGCTGGTTCGTCCCTTTTCAGATTCATTTATTCTCCTCCTTTTGGTTTACAAGTGAAGCCACCAACCCAGACAAGTGAGGGGTATGCCCACAGTCACTTAACCAGCGGGTGGAAGGTCAGGACTCAAATTCGGGGCTCTCAACTGCCAAAGTCCTCTTTCTATCTTGCTCTTCGGTGTGTATTTTACATCTTATCTATGGTCATCTCTCTCTGTCTCTCTCTGTCTCTCTCTCTTTGTCTCTGTCTCTCTCTCTCTCTCTTTGTCTCTGTCTTTCTC
>NW_025366469.1:0-3569 GCF_016433145.1 Gracilinanus agilis | reverse complement strand
ATATTTTTTTTCATTTTTAAAAAATATATAAATATAAAAATATTTTTATTTTATTTTATTTTTTTATTTTTATTTTGAATATTTTCCCCTAGTTACATATTTCATGTATATTTTTCCTCTTTCCTTCTTCCCCAAACCCCTCTAACCCCACTTAGCCCAGGCACAATTCCACTGGGTTTTACATGTATCATATAAAAATATTTTTAAAAGAAATATATAAATTAAAAAAAAATAGGATTTAAAAACCCCTTATCTTATGTCTTAGAATTGATTCTAAGTATCGGTTCCAAGGCAAAAAAAATGGTAAGGGCTAGGCAATTGGCATTAAGTGACTTGCCCAGGGTCACACAGCTAGGAAGTGTCTAAGGTCCTATTTGAACCCAAGTCCTCCCGTCTTTCTATCCACTAAGTCACCTCGTTGGCCCCCAATTATTTTTTAAGTCCAGCCTACTTTAGATTCCCCCAAGCCCGTCTTCTTTGAAGGCTTCTCCTTCATTTCTTCCAGATGGTGCCCGCCGTTCTGTACAGCTGCCGCGGGCTTCCCTGACCTCCGCACTGGTGGCATCAGACTTCCCCATGAATTTTTTGTTTCTTTTTTCCCGATGGAAGACGCAGGGCCCCCAGAGAGGTGTGAAAAGCTAGCCTGAGATATTTGTGTGTGTCCCATTCCTATGTTATCACGCTTCACTGTTATGTGTCTTTCGTTGCAGGAAATTAAAATGCATGACTGATAGCGAGTCTGTTCCACCCGACTGGCCTTATTATATAACCATTGATAGAATACTGTCCAAAGTCACTGAATACAATGACGTGAAACTGCAGGAGAGCCAGCAGCCCGGGCCTTCCACGTCCCAGACCGAGGCATCCCTCTCGCCGTCCGCTATGTCTACCCCTCTGTACTTACCGTATAACCAGTATTCATATGAAGGAGGGGAAGTGTGCTTCGAGGATGACCACTCAGAGAGCTCTTCCAGCTTACTCTCTTTTAAGTTAAGGTAGTGTTTACGTTTATTCCTTTTCCAACCCTCCCCTGCCAACGGGGCGGGGCCAGGACCGTCAGGCGGAAGGGAAGCATGTGGCCCGGGGAGGGGGGCTCGGGCGGCGGGTCCCACCAGCCCCTCCGTTTTGGCTACGGTCGAAAGAGCACCAGATGTGAAGTCAGAAATTCTGAGTTCAGATCTTGGTTCTGCCGCTTCCTGTGACCCTGGGCAAGCGACGTCGTCCCTCTGAGCCTCCGTTTCCCCCTCTGTAAAATGAAGGCGTTGAATGAGATCTCGAAGGTATCTTCTGGCTTAATTATCCTACGAATCCCCGTAGTGGAAAAGTGCCAGGTGACAAGTCAGGAGGCCTGCCGGCGGGTAGGTATTGGACCCAGACAAGCCCCTTCTCCTGAGCCCCCGTTTCCCAGTTGGTAAATTAGCTGCTAATATGGATTCCGTCCACCTTACAGAGGTGGTGCGAGGATGGAAGGAGATGCTCAGTCTAGACGCGCTTTGTCAGCTGTAAGAAATGTATTTTTCTTTCTGCGGTTACTATCTGTCGACCCGTGTAATCTCTGTCTTGGGTCTGGGCACAAGGGGGTGTAGATTAAAAAATCAATATCCAAGTATTATATTTAATCATTATTTTAAAAAACTAAATAATTATTATATTTAATAAAATTTATTAAACATTAACTTGAAGCTAAAAGGAAACTAGAGTCGAGGGAGCTCACGCACCCCACGCACGTGGAAGAGAGAGTGAAGGAAGAGCTTATAGAACTCTATAAACAGTAACGTAAAGACGCATGTAAATGAAAAGGGAAAAAGGAATTTGGGGATGGGGAAAGAATTCTGGGAGATGGAATCTAAAGGTACAAAATTTCTAATTAATGCAGGGGCAAGCGAGAGAATTAAGTCTCCGTGACCCTCCTCCATGGCTGGCCCTGGCCATTGGGGTGCTGAAAAGACAAAATGGCGTTGGGACTGGGTGTCTCACCCCAGTGACCTCGGCTTCTCTATGAGGTCTGTGCCACCCTGAAAGATAAAGACCAAAGGGGTCACGAGCAAAGCCCACAAAGCCCTGAAAGGGATAGAGCAGGGGCAGCGTCTGGAAGAGCTACACTGAGGACAAATGGAAGCTTGTCCCGCTTCACGTAGTGGTCAGTTCCTTCTCTTCTCCTGGCCATTGATCCATCATAGTGAAATCATTGTCTATGGCCAGACTCTCATTTTAATCATAACACAATCTAAGGAACTCACTGCCTTTCTCCCGGCCCCCATTAGAGATAGCAAAAACTTTTTTTGATACACAGAAATATAGGTTCTCTGGGGACAGATTTATGCCAGGTTTATATGAGGAAGCAAGTTCAGGAACATCTCTAATCTCTGATGAGCCCGTAATGGCAGAGTATTTTTTAACTTGCAACTTGAAGGACCCAGGCATCCGAGCCCCCACCACCCTAGAAATGTACCTGACCTCCTGAGGTCTTGGGTTGACTTCCACATGAAACAGAATTTGTCTGGTGAAGGAAGAGAAAGGAGAATCCTCAAGTGGCGCTATTATATTCACAAACTCTAGGCATTGTCCATCAGTCATTTCAGTGGAGTCAGACTCTTCATGATTCCATTCGGGTTTTCTTGGCAAAAGTTTGCCACTTTCTTAAGTGATTTGCCCAGGGTCACAGCTAGTCATGTAGGATGCCAGATTTGAACTCAGGAAGATGAGTCTTCCTGACACCAGGTCTGGCACTCTATCCACTGTGCCACCTAGCTGCTCCTCTGTGGGTATTACTAAGAACACAAAAATCTTCCTCTTCCTTCTCTCCTCTTCCTCCTCCTCCTCCTCCATGGCTCCTCTTCTCAGGGGCTTTTCATTTTTGTAGAAGGGGTGAGATGTGTTTATGTGACCTCTACCAGGTGGAAAATGGAAGTACAACTTTAGAAGTGTAAAGTTACCATATCAAAAAGCACAGAGAAAGAAGGGATTGGCTAGTTCTAGTCTGGGCTCCTTTTGTGGAGGAGTCATTAAGGCTGAGCTTTGAAGACAGAAATTGGACAGACAGAGTCAGTAGGAAGAGCATTTCAACCAATGATAATGTCTTTTGAAAAGGAATGGAGAAAGTGCAGAACATAATTCAGGAAACAAAGGTTAATCCAGTTTGGCTGAGACTTTGGGCACATGAAATAGAGGAGATAATGCTAGAAAGGTAGGATGGGTCTATATTGGGACAAGGTTTAAAATCATCCTCTTACATGACCCAAAACCCATATGTTCAGACATAGATAGAAGAGATCAACTCCTTGGTCAATGTGATTTGAAAGACCTGACTCGTCCCTACTTGCAAGATTTCTGGCGTGTCTCTCTTTGGGATCAATGAGTCATAAAATCTGTGTTTGAATTCTAGCTCTCTTATTTATTTATTTATCTCTCTCACTTCTCTCTGGACCTCAGTTTCTTCTTTAATTAACCTGTAAGATGATAGTGTTAGGCTAAATGATGTTTAAATTCCCTTTTGGGTCTAATGATGGACCTCTCTGTTCCTCTCTCTCTCTCTCTTTCTCTCTCTCTCTCTCTCTCTCCCTCTCTCT
>NW_025366468.1:0-1254 GCF_016433145.1 Gracilinanus agilis | reverse complement strand
ATATATATATATATATATATCTCTTTTCCTTGCTTTCGCTCTTTCTATTTGTAAATAAACTACCATAAAAGTCATTCTGACTTGAGTCTTTCATTTGGAATTAAGCACTTAATTCCTGGTGACCATACTCTTAAATATTCAGTTCAATCATAATTTTTACCTCTTTATAAGAGGAACTGAACAGGAAAAGACCTCCTGTACAAGGTAGGATTTTGTCTAAGCTTTTGAAGAAAGCTAGGGAAGCCAAAAGAAAAAGAGAGAAAATATTCAAGGCATGAGGAATAGTCAGTGAAAATGCTAAGAGAAAGGCAATAGAATGAGTTGTTCAAAGAACAGCAAGGAGGCCAGCATCAGTGCATCACAGAGTACATGGCAGGATAGAAGGTATAAGAACAATAGAAGGGTACAAAGGGGTCTGATTATGAAGCATTTGAACACCAGAGAATTTCGTATTTCATCCTAAGGGTAACAGTCACTGGAATTTATTGACAATCAGGGGGATATCACAGTTAGAAGTAGACTTTAGGAAGATCACTTTGACAGCTGATTAGAGAACAGATTTATGGGAAGGAAACCTACCAGAAGAATACTGTCCAAGTACAAGAAGAATAGTCTAAGCATGAGGCTTGCACCAGGAAGGTGGTAGTGTCAAAGGAAAGAAGAGGGCATATACTAGAGATATTTCAAAGGATTCAACAACTTATTGGATATGGAAGATGAGTTTGAAGAGTCCAGGATGATACCAAAGCTGAGAGCCATGAAGACTGAATGATGATGCTCTCAACAGCAATAGAGAAGTTGAGTTTAAGATGACTATAGGACATTCAGTTTGAGATGTCCAATAGCAGTTGGAGATGTGAGTCTGGAGGCCATCAAAGAGGTAAAGGCTGAATAAGTAAATCTGAGAATCATCTACATAGAGATGTTAATTGAATCCCTGAAAGCAAATGAGGTCACCAAGTGAAGTAGTAAGAGAGGGAGAAAGGAATAGGGACCAGGATAGATTTCTGTGGGATACAAACGTAGTGAAGTCAACTGATAGGTAAGAAGAGAACCAGAAGAAAATCTATAAAGATAATATCCAGGAAGAGTTGGTGAACAACAGTGTCAAAGCTGCAGAGAAGTAGAGAAAAATGAGAAAAGGGCACTGAATTTGGCAATCTTTTAAGAGATTTTCAGTAACTTTGGAGCAAGCAGTTTTGGTTGGAAACCAGGTTGTAGAGAGTAAAGAAGTGGCCTTTCAGCAAAAAAAAA
>NW_025366467.1:0-7348 GCF_016433145.1 Gracilinanus agilis | reverse complement strand
TTTGCCCCTTCTAAATTTTGGTACTCAGTCAAAGCCTTGATCTCTTTTTCCTATCTGATAATTGTGGTACTGCCCTCCTTAAAAAAACTTCATTAGAACCAATCTGTCTAATTAAACTCCTAATCCTCATGCCTATCATTCCTAGTATTCAAATCCTTGACTTGAATCTTCTCTTTTTACCTTAAGTTTTGCTATTTCTACATTTAGCTTATGATTCATTCAAGCTAAATTGCTTACATTTCTTCAAATATATATCAAGCTGGATTTTTTTCTCAAAATGTTCTCTATAGCTTTTGATTCCATCTTTGCCTGTCAAAGTTATATCCATCCTTTAAGGCCCACACACCTTTACAAAGTCTTCTTGATAATCCAAATGGATATGATCTTCCCTTTTTTAAACCTCAAAATCGTTTTGTTTTTATTGTTTGTGTGGCAAGTAGCTTATCCTGCCTTGAATTTTAATTTTGGTACTCTAGGAGACTGTATTTCCTAGATTTTATTCATATGCCTCGGTGTCTTGCACATGGTAGGCACTCAATGAATGTTATGGGATGTTTGAAAGCAGATCTAGGACATGTCTCCTGAGAATATTATGGCACTGTGTACTCTGCAAAGAATAAGTCAATGTCAAGGATCTGTAATTTCATTGGAGGAACATTGATGTAGATTTTAATCCACCTATAGCTTATTAGATAATTATGAGAGGGCTGGATGAGTTTTAGGAATGTTAATGCCTATGGTCATAGAACTAGTAAATGATAGAAGCAGTACTTGAAGCTTGGCTTTCTAGACTCCAAATACATCTCTTCATCTAGTATACTATCTTACCTCTCTTTACCCAGAAGATACTAATTTGTTAGTGACTTGCTTCAGAATCTCAGACACATAAAGAGGAAGGGAATGAGCATTTATTCAGCTCCATCTGAGCACTGTTCTATGTACATTACAAATATTATGTAATTTGACTAGCATATACTTCTATCGAGCCCCAAAAGATGAAGGATCCAGATGGAAGCATTTGGAAATAATATAGATGACTTATTCTCATATTTTCTTAGGAAAAATTATATAAACGTGTTTTAAAGGTCATGCAGTTATTGCTGTTTCTCTAAGTTGCTCTGGCCAATAAAACCCTCCCACTACCCCCAAAAGATAATGAAAAATGAATCAATAAGCTATATCATGTTACCAACAAAAGCTCACACAAAAAGATGAAAGGGACATTATCAGGAACATATAATATCAGAAAAGGAGATAGGAGGGTTATTTCTATAGTGAGAATGAAACAATAGATGGACAATCTAAGCTATATATTGGTATCTCTCTGATAGATTAGATATAACATCTGCTGAGAATTTATCAGAAGATATGGACTAGAATTGTACAAGATGGTGTATATGGAGAGAAGGATTATCATCATCTTTGTAGGAAAATGTGCCAAACAATGAGGGATTCAAAGTATCCAAGAAAGTTGCTGCCCTATGAAGTGGACCTGTGGCATGGAATCAAAGGAAAGCTTTCACATTTTCCGTAAATTCAGATTTCTGCTTAGCACTTTTTTCACTGCAGCATTCACATCCTTATTTCTCAGACTATAGATGATAGGATTGAGCATGGGGATAAAAATCCCATAAAACATGGCAATCAGCTTATCTGTGGTCAGTGAGGCTTTGGATTTGGGCTTCGTATACATGAAGAGGACAGTTCCATAGAATATGATCACCACAGTGAGGTGTGCTGAGCAGGTAGAAAAGGCTTTGCTTCTCCCCTCAGCAGAGCGGATCTTTAAAATGGTGGAGAGGATGAAGACGTATGAAACAAAGATTAATAGGAGAGGGGTCAAGGTGAGTATTATAGTTGCCACCAGCATGAAGAGTTCATTGAGAGAGATGTCAACACAGGCCAGGTGCATGACGGCCAGGATTTCACATGTGAAGTGGTCAATGACATTTTTCCCACAAAAAGGCAACTGCATAGTGAGAGTGGTTTGAAACAGAGAATTAAGACCTCCTATTAGCCAGCATAAAGCTGTCAAGTGCACATAAACGGTCCTCTTCATTATAATGGGATACCTTAGAGGGTTGCAGATGGCCACATAGCGATCATAAGCCATCACCGCCAGCAGGACACACTCTAGTTCCCATGGCATAGGATATGGACATCTGGGCTGCGCATCCCAAGACAGACAAGGATTTTCGGGTTGACAAGAAGTTCACCAGCATTTTGGGCACGAATGAAGACATATAACAAATGTCTAAGAAAGAGAGATTACTGAGGAAGAAGTACATGGGGGTGTGAAGATGGGAATCCAGAATGCTCAGGATGATAATGACACTATTTCCAAATAGGACAATCATATATATTATCGTACACAACACAAAAAAGAAAATCTCAAGTTTGGGGTATTTGGAAAGTCCCAGTAGAATAAATTCAGTTAGAATTGTCTTATTGGTCACTTCCATTTCTTTCTCCTTTTAGCTGCAGGAAGTGAGAGGAGAATATAGAACACAGTACCATTAGAATTTCAACAGATATTTGAGTCTTATTGCAATGTTATTTGTAGTTTTATGTTATATATGGAGGACTGGATAGAGTTCTGATCTCATAGTCAGGACGACCTGGGTTTGACTCCTGCTTCAGGCTCTTACTTAATGATTTTGAGAAAGTCATTTGATCTGTGTCTCTCTTAGGTTCATCATCTATAAAACTGTGACAATAATATCACCTACTTGGTATAATTACTTTCAGGATCAAATGATTTAACATGTAAAGCACTTAGCAAAACTTTTATGTTTCCATTCAAAATTCTATACTCTTTTCTCCAAAAAATTATCGATAGGAAGTCACTGATCCAAATGTCCACATTCTAGCTCATCATTAGTAGAAACGATTACAAAGAACAATTTTAGATGAGTTAAGATCAGTAACTTGATTTCCATATTTAATCAAAGTCACAAAGGCAGAGAGAAAAGCACATATAAAACATTTTGTCATACATGTTATTGTTGTATTTCTGAGAGATATATGGAGTTAGAGGTAAAGGCAAGATTGCTTTATAATGAAGTTTTTTTGGGTACCTTTTTGGATATGCACTTGACTGAGGTATAAGATAGACCTTTATATAAAGGGTAGAGTGTCCAATATAAATTCCATTCAACATGAAAATTAAAGAACCTATTTTATCCTTTTAAAAGTCTTTTGAGTTATTTCCTTATAGGAAATCTAACATACTAGTCATATCAGTGAAATAATAATTATTAATTGCAACCCAATACATTGCTTTCTTTCATTTTCAAATGTTTCGAATAAAATTATTTTGCTTTGCTGATATTTCTAGATTAATATCATAATATTGCTGAACAGAACCCTTAATGATCCTTTACTCTAGAAGTTCTTAATATTTTTTCTATCCTAGTTCCCTTTGGTACCTTTTCTCAGAATAATGTTTTTAAATTAATAAATTAAAATGCACAGATTGTAAAGGAAACTAATTATCTTGAAATATAGTTATCAAATTATTAAAGAACCAAGCTCACTGACTTTATATTAAGCACCCCTCCTATACTCCTACACTCATTTTGCAGATTTAAAAAACAGCAAACATTTGGGGTTCCAAGTTGTTAAATGACTTTTTTTTTAATATCACAAAGCAAAGTAAGCAATATGGTGAAAAAAATATGGGTCTTGTATTTTTCCTAGTGTCTTTCTCTCTATGATAGATTACTTCTGGCTTGGACTAAATATAGAAATCAAATTCCTGAGCTTTTTAGCTCATCTGTCTAATATTTTTAGCAATTATTTCTGCTATCGATAGGCTAGAACATGGACAACATTAGAATCAATGACTCCATCTGAATGCTTTATGGAGATAATAATATGGAATTTGAATGGAATAATCAACAGGAATTTGAAATCATCTATAGGTAAAAATGGAAATAGTCTCACTCCCACAAAAATCATGAGGGTGTCCAGCACATATAATCATCCCTTACTTTAGCAGTATTCTGCCCCTCACCTCAGACCAATGCCTCTACCTCTTCCTCACCAGTGACCTGAACTCTATTCCTGTGCCCTGTGCATCTGATTCACTTTTGCTTTATCTTGCTCGAGTCCAAGATTCCACAACATTTCCCCGTGCTCTATGCCCCCAGCCTCCCAAGTCCTCTGCCAGTTACTCTTTAGGTGTAAGCTCTTTGAAGGCATGGATAGTATTCCTTACTTGCATTTCTTCCCCAGTGCTTAGCCAGGACATGGCAAATGCTTGATAAACTCTTTGTTTCTTTTTTTTTTTATTTCTCGCTTTTCTTTCTTCCCCTTTTCCCATTCTTTCATCTTTCATCTCTTTCTAGACTACTTACATGGTTTAAAATTAATCTGTGAAACAATGAACTAGAGGTCAGAGAGAAGATAAATGAGTATAGAACAATATAAATATTTATTGAAGAACCCACAATATGGCAATCCTTTTATTTCTAAGAAATGAAGTAAAGTAATAGTTGGGAAGCTTGGTTGATAGGGAAAAAATAAAATTATTTACCTCCATTTTTTTTCCAACAAGAGCTAATTTTCTCCACAAGTCTTGGCAGTTCTGTGTGGGTTCATGATACCTGCATTATTCATCCAATCTCCCTTATCTACTGTTGCTGTGTGAAAGGGAAGACAAATTATTTTTAGGCCCTTCCTTATTGTATTAATTATGAGACTTCTTTTATTTTTATTTGGCCTTCATATAAGCATGTGCTTTGTACATAGTAAACACTTAAATGCTTTCCCTCTTTACTCATTCATTAATTTCTTTATTTGTTGTAAATATTTCCAGCAAGAAGTTATGGACACTTTAGCTGGAAGAAAGATGAGCACTTTCCTTCTTTTGCAGCTCTATTTAATTTTTTTCCTTTTATGCTATCATATCCAATTGGCATAGTATTCCATCAGAATAAATCTACCTCTATCTTAAATGATCTTGTTGTAGAGAGGATGGTATTGGGGTTAATAGTGGGAAAAGGTTCCTAAAAGTGAAAGGATAACTGGACCTGAAACCAGAACTAGGTTCAAAGCCTGATCATGTTATCTACTAGCTACATGTCATAGTGAATAGAGTGCTAGACCAAGAAGTAAGAAGACCTGCATTTGAATCCTGCCTCAAACACTTATGAGCTTCATCACCCTAAATAAGTCACTTAACCCCTTTCAGCTTCTGTTTCTTCATCTGTAAAATGGATATAATATTATCTGCCTCTTGAGATTGTTGTAAGAATTAAATGAGATACTATATATAATATGCTTTGCAAACCTCGAAGCATTACATAAATCTGATTATTGTTGATGTTACCTATATGACCTTGAGTATATTTCTTTAAAAATTTTTTTAATTTTAATTTTGAATATTTTACCATTGTTACATATTTCATGTTCTTTCTCTCTCCCCCAAACTCCCCTCAACCCCTTAACTGATGCAAAATTCCACTGGGTTTTACATGTATCATTGATCAAGACCTAATTCCATATTATTGATAGTTGGAATAGAGTTATCATTTAGTGTCTACATCCCCAATAATATCCCCAACAGCCCATGTGTCTTGAGTATATTTCTTTGTTCTCTGGCAGTCACTTTACTGATCTATAAAAATGAGTGTTCCTACTTTTAGAACTGGGAAGGACCATAGAAATCATCTGGTCTAATCTCCACATTTTCTGCATTATGAAAATAAGGATTAGAGACATACATCCCAAAGGCTACTTGAATAGAAAGTGGCAGAATTAGGATTTGAATCTAGATCTTCTTACTCCAAATCCAACATTTTCCCCCACATCCATCAGGTCCCTTCCATCTCTGAGATTCTATGAAATTGTCTCCTTCTCGATTCTTGATTTTAGAGCAATGCTTGTTAAACCCTTTAATCCCCATCCAGAGACAATGTAGTATGGTGGTAAAAAATACCTCTCCCGGTCTGTTGACTGTTACATCCAAAAATATTTTCTTTATACTATTGTATTTTTATGTATTTTGATTAATTTATTAAAAATACATTTTAATCTGGTTCAGGTCACAATCTGGAGTGTTGTGGACCTCATGTAGCCTGCAGGTGATGCTTGTGACACCTCTACCCGAGATGTCTTGACATTATAGAAAGTAGCATTGGTTCTGGAGTCAGAGGAGCTGTGATAATAAGAAAGTGATTATCAGTCATCTTGAAGCTGAGTCAGTTAGGTGGCTGAGTGGATTGAGACCAGACCTGTAGACAGAACATCCTGGGTTCAAATCTGTTCTCAAATACTTCCAAGCTGTGTGACCCTGGGCAAGTCCCTTAACTCCCATCCCTAGCCTTTATTGCTCTTCTGCCTTGGAACCAATGTACAGTATTGATTCTAAGAAGGAAGGTAGGAGTTAAAAAAAATAAACCAAAAAGTCTTCCTGAAGCTAGGCAAGAAAGGAATCTTGGTGCTGGGGAATGCACAATGGATTTGAAATCAAAGGATCTGAATTTGAATTCTAATTCTGCTACTTACTAGATGTATGATCTTGATTTAGACTTTAATCTCCTGGACTTCAGTTTCTTCATCTGGAAAATAAGGGGACTGGACTAGGTGACCGCCAAGTTTCCATTTAGTTCAGATCTATAGTTCTTCCATCCCTAGATGCTGTAATCCCATGAAATCTGGTTTTAGTATCTTAGATCCAACAATATGAATGATTCTGACAAACATGTTACTGGTTCAAATATCCTAGCTCATAAGATTTCTTCTGTGGGGTTTGCAACTTTGCTTTGTAATTCTTACATTAAACTAAATAATTCCCATTGTTAATATCTAATCCATCCCATTCTTACATACTTCATACATCTGTGATTTCATTGGTGTAAGCACTCCTTCTACCAATATAGATGCCAAGCCCATCACAACATACCAGATGCCCTTCGAGGACTGCTGTGGCCAAATAATTCATTGCCTTTTTTGGATACCCTCTTCAGACTTAATTAGTTTGCTCCTTGGAAGGACAACACTGCTTGCCACAGGCTGCCTTGTGAAGCAGTGAATGAGTTTCCTGTATTTGGGAACATTCATTCAGACATCAGATAGTAATTTTTTGAGGATGCTATATAGAAAATTCATGCTTTCAATAAAGGCTGGAATATTTGACTGATGAAATGCATTTCAATATGAGATTTTATAATTAACCTCCAATGTCATGTTCTAGCCTTAGAGACTTTGGAGGGGGAACATCAGCAACCATTTTGAAGCCAGGAGGGCATGGAGATGGCAGTAAGGATTAAGCCATTGCAATGAAAAATAACATATATAAAATTCATTTAATGCTATCAATGCCAGAATGAAACCACAAAACTAA
>NW_025366466.1:0-8840 GCF_016433145.1 Gracilinanus agilis | reverse complement strand
CCTTCCTTCCTTCCTTTAGAATATTTTCCCATGGTTATATGGACCATGTCCTTTCCCTCCTCTCCTCCCACCCCCCTCTCATAACCAATGAGTAATTCCACTAGGTTTACATGTGTCATTGATCCAGACCTATTTCCATATTATTAATATTTGTACTAGGGTGATTATTTAGAGTCTCCATCCCCAATCATATCCCCATGGAACCATGTGATCAAGCAGTTGTTTTTCTTCTGTGTTTCTACTCTCACAGTTCTTTCTCTGGATGTGGATAGCATTCTTTCTCATAAGTACCTCAGAATTGTCCTGGATCATTGCATTACTGCTAGTAGAGGAGTCTATTACATTTTATTGTGCCAGGCTGGACTCTTTCTTTAGTATCCATTGTAAAGCATTAGCCTCTCCCTGAAAATTATGTCTTTGACTTCTCATTTCCTGGTAGCCATTGTAAAGTCAATCAATCATACTTCTGTCTTTAGTTCCCCAAAAGATATATAATACCCCTATGTTCTGTTGTTCTTGGGAGAATCATCTAGATCAGGATTCTTTCAGAGACATTTTGACCAGAATTCCAGAGCCTTTGTCTCTGTTTAGTTTTTAAGTGCTTTACTCCCCAAAAGGTATAAAGGTATAAAGTTTCCTAAAAGGTATAAAACATCCAATTGTTCTATTGTTCTTTGGAGAATCTTCTAGCATTTCCCCAGGGCCCCAGGGTATTGACTCTGTGTAGTTTTTGGCCTTGGTACTGTGATAATGGCCTATTATTGGATCTATCTTTTTCCTGATTCAAGACTTGGTTTTTTCTGACTATTTTAGTACTGTGCTTTTACAAGTTAACATTATCTTTAGTGGATTTTTTGGTAGGGTTGGGGTTTGCACTCAGAATGCAGGCTCATCTATATATTGTGGTATGGGGATCTAGCCCACGCAGGTCCAGGTATTTCTTAGAGGTAGGGCAGCATCAGCAAATTTGAGAATGAGAAACAGTAAGAGTGTCTACCAGGTATCATAGAGTCTGCTCTGATCTGCTTGAGCTAAGTTTATTTTTTATACTTTTTAGATTACACATATAATCATACATTTTTTTATTGTAGATAATGGATTAAGTCATACATTAACTTTTACTAAATTACAAAATCATTTGATTGGCATTCTATAATTATTCTATTTTCTTTGATTAAACAAAAGATGCAAAGCTTTTGCAAGAAACATTCATCATGGGATAACTGGGCTAGAAATTATATTTTCCATCCATCCATGAGGTGCAGAACATGCATTTCAGCTAAGTATAATAGTTAATTACATTTTAACCAATTAAGTTAAGAATGATTATTCTTTGCTCTATTCAGTTACATAATCAATAGTGATTCATTACACTAATCAATTACACAATTATTCAGATTTTAAAAGATACAATAACCATAATCCAACCCAAGTATCATTCCAGTAACAGCCTTTCATTTTTCAATATTTTTCAAAGGTATGTTTGACATGTTGGCTAGCCTGCAGGGTTATCAAAACAGTCCAGTGAGTGGGGCATACTAACTTTTCCCAGAGAAGGGGACTTTCTATTTTTTATCCATTGTCCTTCCTGTATTAACATTCCAACTCAGGGAGCAGGAGAGGTTTGGAAGCAGCCCTGACCTGTTATTATGCAACTCCTGTGCTTGGGAGTGAAAAATCCAAGTACAGTTTTGTTGAGGTTTTAAAATCTTCAACATTAACTCATTACCTGCCAGATTATTATGAGGTTATTTTTAGGGGAATATCTGTATTATACGTGTTAGGGTGGGGTTTTCCTGGGTGACTATAGAGGCCCTAGGCAGCCTTCAGCTATTATTCTGTATATCTCTGGGGTTGAGTAGTGTTATTGATCATTATAATTCCAATAATAGAGTGTGTTAGTAAGAGAGGGGTCACACTGGGGAATCTGAGTGGGTATTTCCAACCTTCCTGAGGCTGCTTTGCAGTCTTCAAGGTCCCCCCTGTGACCATGTCATACAGAATGTGTTTGATGGTTCCTAGCATCTCCCCCTTTTATAAAAATTTTTAATTGCAGTGACTTCAATTCAGTCTGAACTTGATGTAGGCTAGAGCCTAGGGATCTGATGATGACTAGAAAACAAAAATGAATGAGAAGAAATAAGATAAGAGCAAGTCCACAAACAATAAGTATTTGGTGTAAGAAGTTTGTGCTAAGTGTGGATCTATTATGCTATGTTATCATCTGGTGGAATAAGTATGGGATTATATTGAGCTAATGGAAGGGGAAAAATACTTTGAAAACTTATATTTGTTACAGAAATAGTTATACCCAATAGCAGAATACAAGGGTGTATATCATTATAAGTTGCAGTTTTCAAAGTAGCTGAATCAGAACAATAGTAATATTTGTGTGGGAGTTAATAGTTAAGATTGATCAGTCTTGGGGCAGCTGAGTAGCTCAGTGGATTGAGAGGCAGACCTAGAGACGGGAGGTCCTAGGTTCAAATCTGGCCTCAGACACTTCCCAGCTGTGTGACTGTGGGCAAGACACTTGACCCCCATTGCCTACCCTTACCACTCTTCTGTCTTGGAGCCAATTTACAGTATTGATTCCAAGACGGAAAGTAAGGGTTAAAAAAAAAAAAGATTGATCAGTCTTAGGGAGGCTTGCCACCTCCAGGGATTGTTCTGCCATGTGAATAGTTCTTCTGACTCAACTCCAAATCATGGACTTTGGTGACTGGGGTCTTTGGTATAGTCATCTGGGTTGTTTTGTGAGTTCTGTTGTTCCTGAGAAGTCCTTTGTGGTAGGTGTTCATTTCCTGTGTAAATAAAAACAAAACCTCAACCCCCATATTATAATTCTGGTTTTGTTTGTTAGTTTTTGTAAATAGGTTACTCCAATTCATGTTCAGTAATTATACAAATGAATTAATTTATAATTAATTGTAACTCTAATTGAATCAAAAACTTGGGGTGGGGTACAGTTTCTTATGTAAGTAGTAGAACATATTTGTTTGCTATATTCGTTCAAATTTCTGTGGCTTCAATTATTATATCACTTTGCTTTGATTATAATAATTTGCTTTGAAAGGAAAAAACAGAAAGGGTTAAACATTGTTTGACTTCAGGTAAGAGTCAGGGCTATTAATCAGTTATGTCTTTCTTTTTGAATAGTGGATACAGTTCAATTATTTCTCTGACAACTATACTTGAATTCAAAACTCAAAAATAATATTAGTTGCAATTACAATGGCTTTTACCTTAAACAACAAATCTCACCAATTGCATCTTGGAGCTGAAAAGTTTCCAAGATTTACATATACAATGAAAAGTTTTCATTTTACAAGTCATGATAACCAATGTTCTTTTTCAATAATTTTCTAGTTTTTTCTTAGTTTTAATATTCACTAACAATGCTTAAACTATGTTATATTCATATCCTGGGAAATGATGGATGCCACCTTGAATGACAGGGAAGGCAGTTGGAAGACATGGAATGTTCCCAGGTGCCGTGAGCCAAGGGCAAGCATCGGTTGACCTGGCAGTATAAATTCCCCTGACAGCCACTTGAAAGGGGTCTTTTGGTCTTGGGTCTTTGGGCTCTTTAGGTCTTTAGGTCCTGTGGTCTTTCTAGCTCTTTAGGTCTCTAGGTCTCTGGGTGGTGAAGGGAGGCTGGAAGTTCTATGAAAAAGAGGATAGGAAGAATCTGAATATTTCCTGAAGACTGTGAGAGCTAGTGCATCACCAAATACTGATAGTGAGAAAGCTGAGAGAATAAGGTCACCAACACAGCTGTGTCAACAGCAGTCCCTATTCTCTGGCTTGGCTGTGGCCAGTTTAGGTCAGAGGCGTAGTGGAGAATAAAGCTCCAGCTTCTACTAGATCAATAGCCTCTAGTCCTGATTGTCAACTAGTTATAGATATTAGATTGAAAGGGTCTCCAATCCCCATTCCTTGTCCTCTTTATCCTTTCCCTGATTATAGATTATAGATAAAGAGAGTTTAACAAGTCCTTCCTGAGTGGTCTTTATATCACGACCCTTGGGGAGGGAGTCAATGCAGTCAGATATCAAACCTGATCCAAGGCAAATCAAAAGCCCTATAAAAATTTATCCAACCCCAGGTTGGACCTGAAAGGGTTACCCATCCACCTAACCTTTCGGGGTCCTCCCTGGGCAACTGTTAGAGAAAAGGGGAAATTATAACAACTATCAAGGGTGATCGGGGTTGGTGTTCCTCCATCATCTGCAACTAGGGAGAATACATAGATACATTCACATCACTGTATATCCATATCTTCCTAGGCCCCTTTTTGTTTATAACAACTATCTGGCAATTCTTCCCAATTTATATCTTTGTACATTGTCATAACCAATTTATCTTAAACTTTTGGTTCACAATACAAATCATATATCATTGCAAGTAAACAATCAATTTCTAACATATTGTTTTTACATATAGTTTATGTTTAAACACATATTTTCAATTTTTATAGAATAAGATACATGTTTTGGTAACACTAAATACATAACAATTTTGTTAAAAATCCAATATTTGAGACTGCTTAGGAATTTACTGTGAGGAAGGGGTTAATAAATTTGTCATTTAATTGTCTACAATCAACAATCTTTATTCCAAATCCTATATGATTTTTAGGCTGGTCAAATTTTTCTAGTCAAATGAATTGTTCATTTACACTGTTACAAATATCACATTTGTCCTTATCCAATTCAGGTGAAAAATACATTTTCTTTATAGTAAAGCTGCATACATACTTCATTTTTATACATGATTACTCATTAACAAATTGTATTTTTATGTGTGTTAATTTTCAATGACATTTCACAATAATAGATTAATAATATTTGAACTTTTTTCCTTAATGTATTTAATTTTTACATTTTGATCTCTATATCAATTTACTAAAATAACCTTTTAGGGATAGTCAGACAATCAACACAGTAGGCAATATTTGACTAAGATCTAGTATCTTAAGGCTTAGTTTTAAGTTGCCACAATAGATATTAATTTTTGTAATATTTTCTTGGAATAAAGGTAACCACTTAACAAAATGGTAATTTTGGAAATATTTGAAAATTTAGAAAGCTTTAGGAAATTTCTAAACATTTTTTTCTTTGTATTAACTGTTTTTTTCTCTATATTTCTTTTTCGTTTTATAAGTGGACCTAAACTGTTTAATTTAATCCAATTTTAAAATTGGAACCAATTCTTTTGATGGTTTACATTTTTAACTACTTATTAGTAATATCTGCAGTTTCCCCTTTTTATTTTAAATTTGCACTGCAATTGTGATGAGTTAGGGAAACCTGAATTTTTTAACAATATTATAGATATTATAAAGTTGATATTATCTTCTTATTCATTTTTTCACTTTACAGAGCTAGAGTTGGCACAAGTCTCCCAAGAAGGCATGCTTGAGTGGTCACTGTACAGATCTCTTCACAGGTGTCTGTTTTACACACTTTGTTCTTTCCCATAATTACATTTTAAAAAAAAACAAATTGCAGGTTAGTCCTTTAATGATGAATTTCTTCTCATACATTGCACATACTTTTAAAATAATATTTGTGTCCCAATCAAGTACAATGCTGTCCAAATTTCAATATTTATAGTATACCAAATTCTTAATGCATATATCATTTTTGTAGTACCAATTTTTGAAACTCTAATGTTAATTATATTTTTACCTATTACTTAATATAATGGTACATGTTTTAGAGTAACAATTTTACATGTTCATGTGTCTACCCAAAATTTTTGATGGTACAAAATCTTCTTTATATTATATCACATCTTTTTTAATGAGTTGATATTTCATTCTTATATGCTTTATACTCATTTTTTGCATTTCTCAAATTCAGTTTGACAAACATTTTTGGTAAGTCTAATCATTCAAAACTGCACTTATACATTGTAAGTCCTAATAGTCTTTTTTTGAGGTATTTCACATTTTCCTCAATTTTTTGATTCTTTTGATTTTGTTTTCTATATTCTTGCTGCCTTGTGAAGTCATTTGCTTCTAGTTGTTGGATTCTGATTTTTAAAGACTGAATTTCATCCTTGGCTTTTTGGCCATCTTTCTCCTTCTGGTCTGATTTTCTTTGTAGGTCATCTTTCACTTTCTTTGCCTCATTTTCAAGCTGGTCAATTTTGGCTTTCAAGACACTATTTTATTGTTTAAGTTCATGTATTTTCTTTTCCCAATTGTCTTCAGCTTCTGTTGATTGTTTTTTGAGTTCTTGAATTAATTGAATTTTGAGTTCTTGAGTTAATTGAATTTTGACTTCTTCCAAAGCCTGTGTCCATTTCACTGGAGTTTCTGTGTTTTTTCTTGGTGTTTCTTGATCTTCCTTTGATCCATTTTCTTTTTGTTCCTGGATAGAAGCTGTTGATTGTAATTTCTTTTTTCTTTTTCTGTTATTTGCTCATATTTTTTCCTTCTTTCCCCCCTGTAATTGACTGTAATCTTGCTCCTTTGATCATTTACTTGATCTGTGGGTTTGGGCAATTCAGTCCTGGAAGGGCTTATTCTCTTCTCTGTTGACTAATTAGGTTAGTGGGACCTGAGGCCAGATCTTCCCCAGCTGGTAGTAAAAGCTAAATATGTGATTTTGGCTACTTTCACTGCAGTCTATGGGGTAGGGGTGTTGGAGCTTGCCTGCCCTCTGAAGACTTCTTATATACTGTATTGCTAGGATTAAGCCAGGGTGGGTTGATCTTCAGAGCTTGAAGTGCCCTGAGGTCAAAACCTGGAGAAAGGGAGGGGGCAGTGCAAGATGGAGTGTTTGTTTCCCCTCACTGGGTTTCTCCTCTAGCCACTTCCCTGATGTCTGTGATCAAAGCCTTGAGTCTGGCACAGCTGTGCTAGTGAGGAACTTCCTCCAGACTAGCACCCTTGTCCACCTAGAGATTCCAGGATCTGCTGGAGACTCAGTACATTACGTGCAAGAGGGGACCTGGGATCTTCCTTTTTCCTTTCCCTTTGGGAACCAGACGGTTCAAAGAATTCAGGCTTTTTTTTTTTTTTGCATACCTTTTAAGTTGGGTTTAGCAAAAGGATCCCCCAGCTCTGTTCTGTTGTCAGATTTGGTTTTCTGTCCCCTTGAAACCCTTTGTCCTTGATTGGTATTGAAGGGTTCACAGAGGTCTGGAGCCTTGCTGCTTATAAGCCGCCATCTTCCCCTAATAGCATTCCGATAGAATGAAGTTCTTCTCCAACAAAGGCTCCTTCAGGTCCAATCTCCAATGAGAATAGTGCAAGAGTGTGAGCCTTCAGGTTCCAATCTCTAGCCAGAAGTCCATGAGAATCTCTTTTGCAAGAGTCACTAGAGTAAGCTTCTCCTTTCAGCAAAAGTCAGCAGCACAGTAGTGTCTCCAGCAAGAATGTCACCAGTTCAAGAATGTGTCCAGCAAGAATGTCACCAATTTAAGAATATGTCCAGCAAGAGTGGCACCAATGCAAGAATGTGTATTCTAATCCGAATGCCCATCTGAATGGGAATTCTAATGGGAATCCAAGTATCCTTTCAGCAAGAGCCACCAGCACCAGAGCCAGAGAGAGAATCTCCCTTCAGAATCCAAATGGGAATCAGAATGAGCTCCAGATCTTTGGTCTCACCTTTAAAAGATGTTTTCTACACCCATTAACTCTCCCATGTCATACCTCAGGAACCAATCATAGTTCCTTAATTTGCTTTGCACTGCCCAGGGTGGCAGTGCCTGTTGGTTTTAACTTCCTTTCACTGTGGGTGTGTTTCCTTGCATATCTGAGGGCACCTCCGGGTCCCTGATTAATTAAATTAAAAGAGAGGGGAATTCCAAGTCCCTGATTAATTCAAATTAAAACAAGGGAGATGAATTCCTTTCTCACAATATGGCTATATATAGTTTTTATTCCAATATACCAAAACTATCTGTTCAGGTCCTTTGACCAATTATCAAGTGAGGAATAGCTCATATTCTTATAAATCTGACAAAGTTCTCTACATATCTGAGATAGAAGATGTCTGAGAACCTGTCTATAAAATTTCCCCACATTTTTCTGCTTTCCTTCTATTCTTTGTTATATTAGTTTTATTTATGTGTAATTGGAATCTGAAATCCAGATCTATAATTCCCAGCATCCCATGTTCCTTCTCACATTACGTGCTGATGTAAACAGGCTATAAATTTTGTGTAGCTCCATCTCTTGCTCTCTCTTTCTGTGATCCAGTTTGGAGAAGGCACCATGGAGATTCCTACAGAAACCTCACACTACACCAAAAGATCTAGAATGAACTTTGGGATGTAGGGAAATTGAACTGTGGGTGGGTCAAATGCATTTATTTTGAATGTACACTCTTATGCCAAAGGAGACTGCCCCCTAATTGGCTTTTTGTCAATGCACCTAGCAATCATCAGTTTTATCTCTTTCTCTTTTATTTCCCTTTTATCCCCAAATTATTATAATTTCCACTTAGAAAGTGCAATATTGTATGTACCTCTAGTTGAAGATCTTTAGAAATGTAAGTTGGTTATGTGTACTGATTCCATGGGGAAACTAGGCATGTAAATCTGGGAGATTTGTACATGCTCATTTTGCATGGGAATCACAGGGGCATTGTGTAATTGGAATCTGAAACCCACAATTACAATTCCCAGCATCCCATGTTCCTTCTCACATTATGGTGGTAGACAGGATATAAATTTTGTGTAGCCCCACATCTTGCTCTCTCTTCCTGTGATCCAATTTGGTGGAGGTAGTGTGAGGATCTACTTATGTGGCCTTATATTTTTTAGATAATTACATTTTTATTCCTTTACTTCAAGTGATTATTAATAAACTTTATAAAATG